>NC_037673.1:171754488-171879408 GCF_003255815.1 Theropithecus gelada | reverse complement strand
TTTTTTTTTTTTTGAGATGGAGTCTTGCTCTGTTGCCAGGCTGGAGTACAGTGGTGTGATCTCAGTTCACTGCAACCTCTGCTTCCCAGGTTCAAGTGATTCTCCTGCCTCAGCCTCCCGAGTAGCTGGGACTACAGGCGCTCACCACCACGCCCAGCTAATTTTTGTATTTTTAGTAGATATGGGGTTTCACCATATTGACCAGGTTGGTCTCGAATTCCTAACCTTGTGATCCACCTGCCTCAGCCTCCCAAAGTGCTGGGATTACAGGCGTGAGCCACCATGCCTGGCCTATTTTGTTTTTCATTTGCTTATATGCGTATTGCCTGCTTTATCTCACCGGCATACAACAGGGGAAGGATTGCAACCTTATCTGTGTTGTTCCCTGTGTCTCTGCAGAGCCTAGAACAGTACCTGGTACACAGTAGATACTCAATAAACATTCACTGAATGAGTGAATGAAAAAAATGCTATAACAAAGAGGTTTAGAAAATGAAAAAGTTGATTGACCCTGACAAAGGAAAAAGAGGATTATCTTCAAAAAGATTACTTTACAGGCCAATCCTAAAAGAAAAGCAACATTTCACAAACTGGAGAAGAGGGGAAGGGCTGTGCAGGTTGAGGTGACAGCACAGAGAAAGGTACTGAGGCGTGAGGTTCAGCACAGCTGCAAGCCAAGGTGTGGGGAGCACAGACAGAACCAGGAGACAAGGCTGGAGAGGCCAGTGGGAACCTGATCGAGGGAGGCCTGGAGGACTCGGATGGCAGTTTGGACTTGATCCAGTTATCAATAAGGGGGTTATGGCAGGTCTTTAAGCAGGGGAGAGCTGAAAAGGCTGGGATGTGCGTCCTGGAGTAGAGAAGGCTCCAGTGACCTTCGTCTCTATGAAGGACCTCTGTGCAGAGGGAACAGATGAGACAGCAGCACTGAGGCTAATGGTAGAAATAGAATGAGATGCATTTCCACTCAGCAAAGAATGTGTTTTTAAAGGAGCTGAAGAGGAAAACGGGCTCCAGGGTGGTGGAAACACCATCCACGCATCTTCAGTGCTGCTCCCGGAAAGAGGTTGATGTGCCTGGGACTTGTGTAGCTACTCATGTGCTGGTAGAAATGATGTGTATTTCTTCTGAGCAGAGGCTTTAGGGCCGAGAGTGCCTGCCATGTTCCTTTCCTGTCTGCCACAGGACTGGCACCATTCAGGTGTTGTGCCAGGGAGAGGCTGCTCCATCACCTGGGTCCCAGAGTGAAACCGCAGAGGCCCAGCTGGCCCCCAGTGGACATGTGGTGTCAGTGAGAGACACTTACATTACATGTTGTAGGCCACTGCAGTTTCTAGAGTCATCCGATATTGCTGGATAGTCACGGTCCCTTGGTCTGCCTTAGTGAGTCACAGGCTTACCCAGGCTGGTTCCAGCACTCACTAGCTGTGATGGATTTTCAAAAACGAACCTGGCAATTCAGCCCAGGCTTCTTTGCAGTGGAACAGCACCTCCTATGGAGAGGTGGAGTGTATTTCATTGCTCCTTGAACTTCGGACTGACCTTGAGACTTGCTCCAACCCATAGAACCCAGTAGAAGTGATGCAGTGTGGCTTCTGAGGTTAGGCCTTAAGAGACGTGGCAGCCTTTCCTTTCCCCTTCTCAGAACAATACCCAAGACCACCACGCTGTGAAGCTATCTAGGATGAAAGACCGTACGGAGAGAGGTGCCCAGCAGTCGCAGCCCTCACAGCAGACCCACTAGCTGAATGCAGCCACATGAATAAGCTCGGGGGGGCCAGCACAAGAACCACTGTTTAAAGCTGCTGGAGTGGTTTAAAGTGGTGTAAAGCTAGCTTGAGTGGTTTGTTATGCTGCAGTAAATGACTAGGTAAGTGGCGCTGGGAGAATCAGCACCCATCTTGAAGTCCATTTCCTTGGCTACAAAATAAGCATAACAGTAACGTTATCCTTGTAAAGAGACAGTTTTAAAGAGACTGTCTCTCGTAAAGAGACAATGTCTGTGTAAAGTGTGTGGATAAGGCTCAGATTTTTTAAAAGAAAGGATACAAAATTCATTTATTCGTTCAACAAACGTGTATTGAGTACCTACTGTGTATGTGTCAGGCACTGGGTCTACTCTGGGATGCAGCAACGAGCAAGATAGGCAAGGACCTGCTGTGCTAGAGGTAGATGAAATGAACCTGATAATTCCAGCTACAGATAATTGCTTTGGGGAAAGCCAACAGGGTAAAGTCCTTGAGAGTGACTGGGCTAGCACTTTGTTTAAGATACTTAGGGAAGGATTTTCTGAGCCTGTGACATTTGCACTGAGCTAGGCATTTGTAGAGAAGCGGGAGCAGCCTCCCTGTGAAGGACCAAGAAGTGCAAATGCTCCAGGGTAGGGCAAGTTTGGCCTTGACAAGGAACAGGGACAAAGTCAGTGTGGCTGGGTGTATGAAGAAGAGGGACAATGGCCAGAGATGGGGTTGATGCAGGGCCTTGTAGGCCATGGTAAGGTGGTGGATTTCATCTTAAATGCAATGGAGCTGTAGAGGTTCTAATATGGTAGTGATATCCTTCACACGCTGTAAAGTGATTTCCTGCTGGAAGCAGTTCATGGTTGGCCACCCATCTGATCAGGACAGCACTGTTGACCCTGTCCAGCTCTCAAAGTTTCCAATTCTGTACTAGATCTGAAAACCTTTGGAAGCTCCTAAGCATCTTCATCATAAAAGGAGTCCTTGTTGTTACGAATAACCAGAATTGAGGCTCCCTGCCTTGCTGGAGGGCTTTGGGATCTGATGGCCCGAAATCCCTTCTGGCTCTCTGTATGTAACAAGAACCATCTTTCAAAGGAAGCCGGAAGAGGCCTCTCATTCTGAGGAAATCCAAACCACTATTGGACCAAAATAGAAAAACTTACTTTCTTTGGAATGAGTAATCCCTGCTGAGTCTGACTGCTTGAAATCGGAAAACAAAACAAAATAATAACAACCAAAACCCCCCATAAACCCAACAATTAAGATACTGAATGACATGGTATGGTAATAACTTTTACCCAAGTGGTCTGTGGAAAATTCTGATAAAAACCTACTGGTTTTTGTCATTGGCTATTTCTTGTCTGCATCCTGTGCTGTGTGGTAGCTCTGGGTTTGTGGTAGGGCACCTGAACTGTGGTTGGGCTGTGTGGGTGCGGATTTCCTGGCTGTTGTGTGCTGAGAACCTTGAGAGAGGTATTGGAAAGGTCTGGGGGCTGGGAGTCCCCGGATGGATACAGCTAATTCCTGCCCCATCCGTGCTATTCCGGAGACCCCAGACTTAGCTGCTTCCCCCAGCATCTCTGAAATTACACAATGACCCAATTTTGGCTTGCAAGGGGAGGAGGGAACATCGTTTGTTGACTATCTACTGTTTTCTGTATACTGTGCTAAGTTCTTTGGGTACATCATCTCTAGTAATTCTCATCACAGCTCTGTGAGGCAGATACTCTTATTTCCTCTAAGTTACAGATAAGGAAACTGAGGCTCAGAAAGTCAGATATGTCTCCCAGGTCCCACAGCTAGCTGGGGGATTCACTTCACCAGGTTTCTGCTCTTAACCACTCTGCTCTCCTGGTCCACTCAAACAACAAAACAGACTGTTCTATGGGGACCTAGAGTAGAGAATGATTCAGCCGGGGGTGGAGAGGGATCCAGGAGGCAACTTTTATAGCGGATCTGGAAGCATAAATAGGACTTTGTTCATGGGAAGGGTGGGGAGGGATGTTTCAAGAAGAGACAAAGCATAGAAGGACATTAAGTATGAGGTGTTAATAGGGAAAAAGGGACAGTGGTATTGTTGAGTGATGGGATAGACAGGTGGGTTGGGGTAGAGCATAGAAGCCCTTGAACATTCTGCTAAGAAGCCTGGGCTGCATCCTGGTGGCAATAGAGGGTGGTCAGTGCAAAATAGAATGTTCATCTGAGAGATGGTGAGCGGGAGAACATTCTCCCTGGTGACTGATAGAAGAAGGAACAAACTCAGGCATCTTCTGATTTCAAGGAACAGAGATGCCTGGAACTGGCTCAAGCATGCAGGACTTTATGGAACTGAAATTCAGGAGGTCATGAAAAAAGGCTAGGACACACAGCTTGGTCTCATGGAACCTGGACAATCTTCAGGCAACATCTATTCCTTTTTTCTGCCTCTCCTGGAAAATCATCTTTGTCTCCTTGAGCAGACTCATGTCCCCAATTCCGAATCCCCTATAATTTTCACTTCCATGGTATTGCTACTGGGGCTCTGCTTGGGCCTCAAAGCTACGTGACTCACAGATCCATGGCCCAGCACAAGTTGACTACAGCTTTGAGTCTCTTAATTCCGATCATAAGAAAGATAAGATCCGAGGGAAGTGACTTGTAAAGTACCTAAGAGAAAGGGAAGGGAAGTAACATTTTCTTGAATGCTTACTGTGTGCCAAGTGGGCACATGGAATATCTCAGTTAACCTCACAATAGCCTCACTGAGCAAAGGGTACAATCTCCATTTTTACAGGAAGGAGAGTGATGTGGTTTAGATAGCTTCCCCTCCAAGTCTCAGGTTGAAATATAATCCCCAATGTTAGAGGCCTGGTGGGAGGTGTTTGGTTCATGCAGGCAGACCTCTCATGAATGGTTTAGAGCCCTCCTCTTGGTGATGAGTGAGTTCACATGAGATCTGGTTGTTTAAAAGTCTGCGGACCTCCCCCCACTTGCTCTCTCGTTCCTGCTTTTGCCATGTGATATGCCTGCTCCTGCTTTGCATTTCACCATGATTGTAAGCTTCCTGACACCCTCACCAGAAGCTGAGTAGATGTTGGTGTCATGACTGTACAGCCTGTAGAAGCATGAGCCAATTAAACTTCTTTTCTTTGTCAATTACCTAGCCTCAGAAATTTCTTTACATCAATGCAAGAATGACCTAATACAAAAAATTGGAACTAAAGAGTAGAGGTTTGCTGTAAAGATAGCTGATGATGTGGAAGTAACTTTGGAACTGGGTAATGGGCAGAGGTTGGAAGAGTTTAGAGGGCACGGAAGAAGACAGGATGATAAGGGAATGTTTGGAACTTCAACTGGCTAAATAGTTGTGACTAAAATGCTGATAGTGATGTGGATGGTGAAATCCAGGCTGATGAAGCCTCAGTTAGAAATGAGGAACCTGGCCAGGCGCGGTGGCTCACACCTGTAATCCCAGCACTTTGCGAGGCTGAGGTGGGTAGATCACTTGAGGTCAGGAGTTTGAGACCAGCCTGGCCAACATGTTGAAACCCTGTCTCTACTAAAAATTAAAAAAAAAATAGCTGAGCGTGGTGGCATGTGTCTGCGGTCCCAGCTACTCAGGAGGCTGAGGCAGGAGAATCTCTTGAAACCAGGAGGAGGAGGTTGCAGTGAGCTGAGATCATGCCACTGCAGTCTGGCCTGGGCAACAGAGCAAGACTCTGTTGAAAGAGAAAGGAAAGAAAGAAAAGAAAGAAAAGAAAGGAAGGAAGGAAAGAAAGGAAAGAAAAGAAGGAAGGAGGAAAGGAGAGGAGAGAAGAGGAGAGGAGAGAGAAAAGGAAAGGAAAGGAGAGAAGAAAGAAATGAGGAAACTATTGGCAACCAGAACAAAGGTCACCCTTTATATGCCTTAGCAAATAACTTGGCTATATTGTGTTAATGCCCTAGGGAACTGTGAAAGTTTGAACTTAAGAGTGATTACCTAGAGTATCTAATAGAAGAAATTTCTGACCAGCAAACCCTTCAAGATGTGGCCTGACTGCTTCTAACAGCCTATGCTCATCTGTGGAAGCAAATAAATGAGTTAAGTTGGAACTTATATATAAAGGTAGGGTAAAAGTTTGGAAAATTTGTAGCCTAGTCATGTGGTAGAAAAGAAAAGCCCATTGTCAGGAGAGGAATCCAAGCAGGCTGTGGAGCAACCACTTACTGAGAGACTTGCATGATTAAAGGGAGTCAGGTGCTGATATCCAAAACAATGGGAAAAGTCCCTGAAGTCATTTCAGAGCTCTTCTAGGAAGCCCCTCCCATCACAGACCCAGAGGTCTAGGAGGAAAGAATGGTTTCCCAGGCCAGGCCTGGAACTTCCATGCACAGCTGCAGGACACTGCTCTCTACATCCTGGTAGCTCTAGCGCCAGCCTCAGCTCAAAGGGGTCCAGGTACAACTTGGGCAGCAGCACCACAGGGTGCAAGCCATAAGCCTGGGCAGTTTCCATATAGTGTTAAGCCTACAAATACTCAGAATGGAGGCATGAAGGAGGCTTGGTGGCTTCCATCTACGTTTCAAAGGATGTATGGAAAAGCCTGGATGCCCAGACAGAAGTCTGCTGCAGGGGTGGAGTCCCCACAGAGAGACACTATTAGGGCAATTCTAAGGGGGAAATGTGGGGTTGGAGCCCCCACACGGAATTCCCACCGTGACACTGCCTAGTGTAGCTGTGGGAAGGGGATCACTGGCCTCCACCCCCCAGAGTGGTAGATCCATTGGCAGCTTGCACGCCGACACTGGTAAAGCTTCAAGCATCAACTCCAATCTTTGAGAGCAGCCATGTAGGTTACACACAACAAAGCCAGAGGGGCAGAGCTACCCAAGGCCTTGGGAGCCCACCCCTTCACCAGTTTGCTCCAGCTGTGGGACATGGAGTCAAAGGAGATTATTTTGGAGCATTAACAGTTAACAAATGCACTGCTGGATTTCAGATTTGTGTGGGACCTGTTGCCTCTTTCTTTTGACCAATTTTTCCCTTTGTGAGTGTTTATCCAATGCCTGCACCACCATTGTATCTTGGAAGTAAATAACTTGTTTTGACCTTACAGTCTCATAGGTGGGAGGAGATGAGTCTCAGATGAGACTTAGGACTTTGGACTTGATGTTGGAATGAGTTACAATTTTAGGGGACTGTTGGGAAGAGATTATTGTATTTTGCAGTGTGAGAAGGACATAGGAATTGGGGGTCCGGGGTGGATAAGATAGTTTGGATATTTGTCCCCTCCAAGCCTCATGTTGAAATGTAATCTCCAGTACTGCAGGTAGGGCCTAGTGGGAGGTGTTTGGATCATGGAGGCAGATCCCTCATGAATGGCTTAGCACCATCCTTTTGGGGATGAGTGAGTTCACACAAGATCTGTTTTTTTTTAAAGTCTGGGACCTTCTCCTCTTGCTTTCTTGCTCCTGCTCTCACCAAGTGATGCACCTGCTCCCCTTCATCTTCTGCCATGATTGTAGGCTCCTGAGGCCCTCACCAGAAGCCAAGCAGATGCTGGTGCCAGGCCTGTACAGCCAGCAGAACTGTGAGCCAATTAAATCTCTTTTCTTTATCAATGACACTGTCTCATTTTTTTTTACAGCAACACAAGAACAGCCTAATATAAGAAATGACTTGTCTAGGGCCTAACAGCAAGGAATTAACAGAACATGAGAGTTAATTTTATTTGTCACCTTGGATGGAGCCATGACGCCCAGATATTTGGTCAAACATTATTCTGGATGTTTCTGTGAGGATGCTTCTGGGTAAGATTTCCATTATGTTGGTGGATTTTGAGTAAAGCAGATTGCCCTCCACATTGTGGGTAGACTATTCAATCAGTGGAAGAGCTAAACAGACCAAAAAGACTGATCTCCTTCAGGCAAGAGGGATTTCTTCTTATAGAATTTGGACTTAAACTGCAGCATTAGTTCTCTCCTGGGTCCAATATATATCCTATTTATTTTAATTCTCTGGAACACCCAGACAAATAACCAGAGTAGGAACTCTTAGTCACCTACTAGAGCAAGAATGGGAGAGAACATTTTGGGCAGCTGGGGGGACATGTTGACTGACACAGGCATCCCAGGACTGGGGACTTTAGTAAGAAACTAATAGCCCAGAATACAGGGAAAGCCAGGTCTGGGAATCAGCCCAGGCTGAGCCCCTGGGAGCCTGGCTGGATCATTAATTAGAGGCCTATGAGATAAGGGACTCAGAGGTGAGGCTAAGGAGGTAAACCTAAGGCCCAGCCAAAGAAGTCTTTGGCAGTTTGTTCCTGGTCTAGGCAGAGGCAGAGAGCACTGATATTCACTACCATGATTCCCAACTCCCTTCACCCCTGCTCTGTACCCACTTCAACTGCTGGAAATTTAGAGAACAGCTTTCCTAGCCTCTGTTGCCGCTAGGGGTTGTCATGTGACCCAGTTTGACCAATGTGATGAAGGGACCAGGAAATTTCCTCTTATAATAAGAAAGGCAGACACCAGGCACACCTTCTCCTGTTGCCCCAATGGCTTATCCCATGATCTCCTTCCTCTGATCCTGCAGGTGAGGCAGCCTCATTGTGACCATGAGAACTGAAGAGAAATGGACTCAGAACCCAGATATTGTAAGGCTCCTAGAGAAACCCTGGAAACATCTACTTATCAACGTTTTTGCTGGTGAGCTAACGAAACACCCTATGGTTAAGCTACTGTGAGTCACAGTGTTTGTTATTTACAGCTGAACACATCCTGATTCAAGGAGGAAATACGTAAATGTGCAGCAGATATGACTTCATCTCCAATGTGCTGCCCCTCGAGAGTGTGGTGCCCAAATTTTCCTCTGTTTTTAGGATATTCTTTCTCTGCATCCTCTACCTGCTTCCCTCTCAAGCTTAGATATTGTCTTCTCTGGATAGCCAACTTCCAAGTTCTAGGCTGGATCACACACCCCTCCACTGAACTGTCTCTGTTCTGCGTACACTTGCTTTCATAGCATATGTCACATGGCAACTTTTCCACAAGACGTGTGCTCTGTGAGGGCAGGAAAGAAGAAGAGAAAAGGGAGTCAGTGATATCGACCTCTTCAGCAGACTTTCACTTTTATCTCATCGCCCAGACGTACCACACGGTAGGCACCCTAGCTGCAAGGAAGGCTTGCAAAGTGACGATTTCACCCTTCCAACTTCTACAGTGGAAGACAAGCAAAGGAGAAGAGTACTAGGAATGGAAGCATGGGTTGGCCACCAAGCAGCATCTGCCACAAATGACAAAATATTTTAAGTTCTTTGATGTTTTAGCCATAACATTATTTTTATTTTTTTCTAAATGGAAATATTTTATTTTTTTTCCTAATTCTAAAAGCAACAAAGCTTGTTTTAAAAATGGAAACCGTATGGGTTATGGAGTGAGGTTCCTAAAATCTTTTTCCTTTAGATACAATCTTATGAACAATTTAATCTATGTATTATTTTGGCATAAAATATTTTTTGTCTAAGCAGAAAAATATTTTAGACACTTGTTTGTAAAAGTGGGTTATATAACATATACTGTTTTGTTATCTACTTGTTTTTTTTAACTTAGGACTAGCATGGCCATTGTACATAGTCATACAAATAGATATGACTTAACCCTTTTTACCAGTGGGATAATTTCAGTATTAGTTATCTATCGCTATCTCACAAATTACCACAAACTTAGTGGCTTAAAGCGATACATATTTATTATCTCCCAATTGCTGTGGATCAGGAATCTAGGCTTTGCTTAGCTGCATTCTCTGTTTTAGGGTCTCTCATTAGGCTGAAAATTGTCTTCCAGGATTGAGTTATCTTCTGAAGGCTTGACTGGGGAAGAAAGAATCTTGCTATGGTTTGAATGTCTCCTCCAAAACTCATGTTGACATTTAATTGCCATTTTGGTGGTATTAAGAGGTGAGACCACTAAGAGGTAATTAGACCATGAGGACTCTGCCCTCATAAATGAATTAATGTTATCATGAGAGTGGCTTTGTTGTTGTGAAAGTAGGTTATTGTAAAAGCAAGTTTGGTTGTCTCTTCCTTGCTTGCTCTCCCTCATGTGTGCCCGTTCACCCTTCTACCTTTTGCCATGGGGTGATGTGAGAAGAAGGCCCTTGCAAGTTGCTGGAAACTTGATGCTGGATTTCTCAGCCCCCAGAACTGTGAGAAACAAATTTCTTTTATTTGTAAAATATGCAATCTGTGGTATTTTGTTATAGCAACACAAAACAGACTAAGACATATCTGCTTCCAAGCTCACTTACATAGTCAACAGGATTAGTTCCTTCTGTGTTGTTGGACAGAGAGCCTGAATTCCTTCACGGCTGTTAGTCAGAGGCTGTCCTCAGCTCCTTTCCATGTGGTCCTTCCCTACTTCCTCAGATCAGCAAGGCAGAGAATCTGCAAGAAGGGTGGAAGTCCCAACCTTTTGTAATCGAATCACAGAAGTGATGCCCACTCAATGCTGCAGTATTCTACTGGCTGGAAGCAAGTACTAGGTCGTACCCACAGTTTAAGGGGACGGCATTACACAAAGGCCTGGACACCAGGAGCCAGGGTCATGGGCGCTGCCGTCTGCTGTGGTGTCCTACTTGTTCAACTATTTTGCTGAGGCACACTAAGGTTGTTTCCAGTTTTTTCACCAATATAAACAATGTCATCATCCTTGCACTTGTATCTTCACAAACTGGTTCAAGATTTTCTTTTTACTTTTCTTACTTTTTTTTTTTTTTTTTTGAGATGGAGTTTCGCTCTTGTTGCCCAAGCTGGAGTGCAATGGCACGATCTAGGCTCACTACAACCTCCACCTCCTGAGTTCAAGGATTCTCTTGCCTCAGCCTCCTGAGTAGTTGGGATTACAGGCGCGTGCCACCACGCCCAGGTAGTTTTCTGTATTTTTAGTAGAAACAGGGTTTCACCATGTTAGCCAGGCTGGCCTCAAACCCCTGACCTCAGGTGATCTGCCCACCTCAGCATCCCAAGTGCTGGGATTAGAGGCATGACACACTGCACCCGGCCTGGTTCAAGATTTTCTTTGGAAAATTCTTCATGGTGGAATTTCTTGTTCTAAAGACAAATAGATTAATGGGTAAGTGGCCTCCCGAAGGCTGACCAAATGTGTATGCCCAATATCTGGGTGTGAAAGTGGACTATTTCTTGTCACACTCACTAATACAGCATTTAACAATTTGTTAAACTGGCTGGGTGCAGTGGCTCAAGCCTGTAATCCCAGCACTTTGGGAAGCCAAGGTGGGCAGATCACAAGGTCAGGAGTTCAAGACCAGCCTGGTCAATATGGTGAAACCACGTCTCTCCTAAAAATACAAAAATTAACCAGCATGATGGCGGGTGCCTGTAGTCCCAGCTACTCAGGAGGCTGAGGCAGGAGAATCACTTGAACCCGGGAGGTGACGGTTGCAGTGAGATGAGATCAAGCCACTGTACTCCAGCCTGGGTGACAGAATGAGACTCCGTCTCAAAAAAACAAAAACAAACAAACAAACAAAAAATCTTAAATATTCTTCAATATGATAGATGGAAACTGGAATATTTGTATTTTAGTTTGCAATTCTTTGTTTCTCAGTAAGGTTGAAAATATTCTCTAATGTTACCAGTTACTTGTTTCGGTCAGGATTTTTTGGTTATCAAGTACAAAAATAGCCTCTTTTTTTTTTTTTTTTTTTTTTTTTTGGCAGATTCTTGCTCTGTCACCAAGGCTGAAACGCAGTGCTTGACCTCGCAGGCACAAGCAATCCTCCTGCCTCAGCCTCCTGAGTAGCTGCAACTACAGGCAGACAGCACCATGCCTGGCTAATTTTTAAATTTTTCTTTTGTACAGATGTGGTCTAACTATGTTGACCAGGCTGGTGTTCAAACTCCTGGCCTCAAGTGATCTTTCTGCCTTGGCCTCTGAAAGCCCTGGGGTTATAGGCATGAGCCACTTCACTGTGCCAAAAAAGCCATTTGAACTAGCTTATGTGTGAGCCATCGCGCCCAGCCTGCAATTTTTCTATTAGGACATTGCTCTTTTTCCTACTGACCTCTCACATATTTTGCAAATTATATCTTTCCTTTGTCTTTATGCCTTTTACAATACAAAAGTTTTAAATTTCAACGTGGTGAAACCTATTGGCCTTATTTCTCACTTCTGACCCTCATGGCATTCTGAGACAGGCCTTTCTCAACTCAGGGTCATAAAACCTTTCTTTCTTTTATTTTCCTTATGACTTTAACAATATTTGTCTTACGTTATTTGAATATCAAATCCATTTCAAATTGGTTTTTACAATTGAATTAATCATCTCTCGAATAATCATCTCAACATCATTACTTGGCTAGGCCCTTCTTTCCCCACTGACCTGCCTTGATGTCCCACCTCCCACTGTCTATAGTGGTTACTGGCAGGGACATTTGAGTTGGACACACTTGGGTACTGGGTCCTGCTCTGCCACTCACTGGTTGTGTGACCCTGAGTAGGTTACTTAAGGTCTCTGGGCTTGTGCCTCCTCCTTGCAAAGTGGGGATCATCAAGGTTCCAAACTCAGGTGATTGCTGTGGAATGAATTGATCCAGTCCCTCCCAATCACACAGTAACCATCCTCAAGATTACTGTTTCCTAATTCCCCCCAACCCCACTTGAAGAACCTATGTCTGGGCTGTCACTGGTTCCCTCTGTCTGCTCCGCCCCAGAACCTCACCATTTACAACCTCTGGTTCCATAGCCCGTGTTAGTATCCTCCAGTCTGGAAGCTTCTAGAGGACAAGGATGGTGCCTCAGAACCTGGTGTATAGTAGGTGCTCAACAAACATCCACAGAAAGAATGACTGAGTAATGTGAGTTCCCCTCCTTGTTATATTTCTTAGACATTTTCTTGGCTATTCTTGAGCATTTTTTCTCCCAAATTAATTTTAATTAATTTGTCAAGATCTTCTCTTGGGTACTAATGGGATGTTTTATTGGCATTACAGCAAATTAATGAGGTGATTTGAGGCGAATTGGCCTTACAGCCCCAGGAACGTGAGCTGCAGTGCATTTACCCAGCCCTTCTTTCATGAGCTTTGCTAAGCTGCATCGTTTCCTTGTTATTGGCCCGGCCTGTTTGCCTGCACGTTTATTCCTAGATGTTTTGCTGTTTCTCTTGCTTGTATGCAAGATGTCCCTTCTCCATTGTAGTGGCTGAGCAGTTAGCATCTTGGGTGGAATCAAGATCCTACCGCTTTCTGGCATCAGTGGTTATGAGCACACAGCTTCAGAGTCCAGCAGATCTGGGTGTGAATCCACTTAATGAGTGTATAACCATGAGAAATGACCCCCCACCTCGAGTCTCAGTTTCCTGGCCTGTGACAGAGAAGAACTAACACATGTGCTGCAGTCTTGCTGTAAATATTAAATTAGATATTTTGAGTAAAGCTTTTAGGGTGGCACCTGTACAAATACGCAAGAAATGTCTTCTATTACGGTTATTTAGTAATATTACTGGCATAAATATTTTATAACTCTAAACAATGTACTATCATGCTGGGCGTTTTGTCGTTACTATACACAAAAAATATTTCTGATGCCACACCCCCCATCCCATCTCTTTGGTAACTAGAGGACTGCACTATTTTCTTAGTGCTCTGCCTAATGATCTTTCAGATTCTTGAAAGCAATGTGGATGTTGAGTGTGGAGATGCAGAGAGAGAAAGAGAAATTGCTCCAAGACCAGGTGGAGACTGAGGATGGGGACAGGAAACATTGAAAGGCATGAGTGAACGTAACAGGAAAGGGTTCTTGGGGGGAAGGAATGAGAGAGAGAGCGAGAGAGCAGGATGGGAGGAGACAGTAGAGAAGTATCAAATGTGATGTGGATTTTGGAGGGAAATCCTCAGCTCTCCCCGTTGTCTCTGCTCCTCTGACTTTCTGGCCAAGCAAGGAAGTTATGAGCACTGCCTTTCCAACCCAAGACCTCTGCCTGGGTCTCTCCAGGAGGTCCTTGATCCTCAAGACAGAACAGCTGGACCAACAATCTCAGCGCTGCAGCTGCCCGCAATGCATCTATGGCGGCTGCAGGTCCCCTGCAGGGCCCCAGATTCCCAGGCCCCACAGAGGCCTGAGCCCATCAGAAAGTGATGTGCCTCCCTGTTGCTCCGGGAGGAGGCTGGCAGAAGGATTGGGAAACCAGCCGGGGACCTGCATCTGCTGCAGGGCGTGGGCGTGGAGAGAAAGGCCAGCAGGCTGCCTGCCCCCCAGCCCTCCCCAGCTGAGGCTTCTCTAGCAGTCTCAGCATGTTTCCCTACCTCCGGGTGGGATTCTGCAGGGCTGGAAGGGTTCAAGCATCCTTCTTTGAAATTCAACGCTAAGTTCTTATGACACCGTTTATTACCTATGAACCCTGTGCATGAATGAGTGTATTCTCTCATTCTGGGCCACCAAGTAAATTTCCTGACACAGCCCCTGCAGGGCACACATGTTAGAAACTGTCAAGGCAGGAAACAGTGCACTGCAAGTGGGTAATTTGAGCAGTACGTGAGAGGGACTTTTTACAAAGGTGCAGGCAGGCTGAAAAGGAGCCACAAAAGACAGTGCCGCACCCTTGGTGGTCACAGCCAGTCACCTTCGCCCTTAGGGCTGGAGCGGACTAGCCCCCAACCTCACTCCCTGCTTCCCTCCTGGCAACGCTGCCTGTTGGCTGAACACAACAGGAAGCCAGGGGACGAGGGAGCTCTTTGACGTAGCAGGCTTTTGGGGTGGAGAGAGGGTCTGGCAGGACAGATGGACGTTATCCATCATGGCAGGGAAGCCCTACATCAGTCTCCAGAAGAGTGATGGCAGACACGTGTGGCAGGTGCCTGGCTCTTTAGCAAGCCGTTTATCTGTATGAATTTATTTAATCCCCACCACAACCCTTTGAGATAGGTGTGATTAACAGCAACATCTTTACTTTGCTCACAGGGAAACTGAGGCCTAGACAGGTTAGCAACTTGCCCAAGTTGCCCTGCTACCGAGAGGCAGAACTGGGACCTGGATCCAGGTCTCGTAGCCTGGGGTCTGAGGTCTGAGGTCTGAGGCCCTCCCCTGCACTGCTCCCTACCCCTTGTCGCGGACCCCTAGAGGAACTCCTCCTGCACGTCAGGTGTTGACTACCTTCCCATGAGGCTCTGCCCTGTAGAATGTGCTAGGCTGGCATGCATCCAATGTTAAGGCAGAACCTCAACTAGGACAGAAGCCTACTCAAGCACCTTACTCAGGGGGATCCACTGGAGATGCATTGAGCTGGCAGCAAGTGACAAGAACAATCAGGTTGCCTGTGACAACTGATGGCTGGAGGTCCTGCGTGTATTTAGACCAGCATTTCTGCTCTCAGTCCTAGTGACAGCCTTGGGTCCCAGCCTCGTACTGTGTCCCAGAATGAGACAGGTAGCCAGGCCGCTGGCTATACATCCCAGCTCCATCACTTTCCAGCCATGTGGCCTTGAACTCACCTCACTCTTCTCACCTGCAAATTGGGGAGACAACAGTTCTATGTTATGGGATTGTCGTGAGGCTGAAAAGAGTCAATGTGAGTAATGATAGCAGTTCGTGGCACATTGTGTACACTGTGTGTTAGCTGTTTCTGCTGGTGTTCATCATCATTATGATTAGACAGAGATCAGCCCTCTCATCATAGGCTTCCAGGGCAGGGCTTCTCAACTCCGGCTGTGCATTAGGAGCTGCTGGGATGTTTCGAGGATGTGTGTGCCTGGGCCGCCCAGCAGACAACTCAATCAGAATATCTGCTAGCGGCCGGGCACTGTGGCTCATGCCTGTAATCCCAGCACTTTGGGAGGCCAAGGCGGGCGGATCTCGAGGTCAAGAGATCGAGACCATCCTGGCAGACATGGTAAAACCCTGTCTCTATAAAAATACAAAAATTAGCTGGGCGTGGTGGCGTATGCCTGTAGTCCCAGCTACTTGGGAGCCTGAGGCAGGGGAATTGCTTGAACCCAGGAGGTGGAGGTTGCAGTGAGCCGAGATTGTGCCACTGCACTCTAGCCCAGGCAACAGAGCAAGACTCCCTCTAAAAAAATAAAAAATAAAAAATATCTGTTAGCAGGTAAGGGGGGACCCAGGCAAGGGTAAGAGATGGTCCCAACTTCCAGGAGCTTAAATCTAGCAGGGAGCACCAGAGGAACTACAGGGCTGGGTTGGTTTCTTCATTTGAATGTGAACAGTAAGGAATGTTGAAATCAAGGGCATATTTCACAAGAGAAAGGGAGTGAATTTGAACAGGTCTGAGGACACATTTTGCAGGATAGAAAGGAGGTGGGCAAACAGTTGACAGGACAACAGCAAGAAAGTGGAAGGTGCATGCCAGGGGCCATGACCACTGCCTTGGCCCTCTGCTAGGGTTGGGCGTAGGGATGGCTCATGGTAAGCATTTATTTAATGAAGGAATGAAAGAAGGAGCCCACAAGTCCTTTAAAACATAGCATTCACAACCCTAGATTTCTGTGTATTCTGTTTCCTAGGGCTGCGTAACAAAATGCCACAGGCCGGGTGGCTTAAACAATAGAAGTGTATTGTCTCACAATTCTGGAGGCTGGAAGTCCAAGATCAAGATGACAGCGGGGTTGGTTTCTTCTCAGGGTCATGAGGGAGAATCTGTCCTGTGCCATTCCTCTAGCTGCTGGTGGCCCCCTTGGCTTGTAGATGACGTTCCCTCTGTGTCTTCACATCTCTTCCCTCTATACATGTGTCTCTGTGTCCAAATATCCTCTTTTTATAAGGACACAGTCATACTGGATTAGGGCTCTTCCTAATGACCTCATCTTGATCATCTTCAAAGACCCTATTTCCAAATAAGGTCACATTCACAAGTATTGCGGGTAAGGACTTCAACATCTTTTGAGGGGTACACAGTTCAACCCAGATCATTGCTATCTCAGCCACCCTAAGAGCTTAGACATTTATTCATTCCCTTCATACCTCTATTGAGCATTTAAATGTGTACCGTGCCCTGGATGTTGGAAAAGAAAAGGCTGGGAGGACTGGTTCCCTGGCATCAAGCAGCTCACAGCCTAGAGGGGCAAACCCAAAATAGGTAGAAAGGAAAGGATCCAAGAGGGGGAGGACAGGGGAGAGAGTGGGGCAGGGTGCAGGGGGTAGGGGTTGCTGAGAATAGTCAGGCTGTTCTCAGGGCTCGGTTCTAAATCCTGTATAAACAAGCCCTCAATGAATGTATTTGCATTTATTATCCAAGTTCACTGGCCTCAAGTTCCCCAGGCATTTGAGGAGGTTCTTCCTTTTTCCTTAGTGAACAGGAGGCTTTTAAAAAATAACAGACTTCTGGCTGGGTGCAGTGGCTCACGCCTGTAATCTCAGCACTTTGAGAGGCTGAGGTGGGTGGATCACCTGAGGTTGGGAGTTCGAGACTAGCCTGACCAAAATGGTGAAACCCCGTCTCTACTCAAAATACAAAAATTTAGCCGGGCATGGTGGTGGGTGCCTATAATCCCAGCTACTCAGGAGGCTGAGGCAGGAGAATCCCTTGAACTAGGAGGCGGACGTTGCAGTGAGCCGAGGTCATGCCATTGCACTACAGCCTGGGCAACAAGAGCGAAACTCTGTCTCAAAACAAAACAAAACAAACAAACAAACAAACAAAAAAACAGACTTCCAAACACTTTTCAAACAAATTCTCCTAATAAATTCTTTTAAAACTTCTGTCAGAATCTGAGCTTTGCACCGAGGTATCACAAAAATCTCTTTTCCCACATTCTAACTCTGGCTCATCTCTTGCCCTAGGAAAAGCATGAACATCCCTATCTGGTTCTACCCCATCCCACCATTCAAAGAGTGGGATCTTTCCTTCGAACCCTCAGCCAAAATTCTCCCAGTATAAGAAACAGTTCTGCCCAGAATCAATGCCGCATGGGACGCGGTGCCGGCTAAGTTGTTGGTAGCATTCTTCTTGCGTTCTATTTCCTAGCAGGGCCAGGGAGTTTCCCCAGCTTCCCAGAATGTCTAATGACACAAGTAGATTGGGAAGCATGTTAAGTGGGGACCCCTGGGCATTTCTCAGTTCTCTTCCCTCCCTGAGCTGACAGATGGAATGCCAACTCAATCCATGTTAGAGTTGCTGATCGGAGTATGGAAGAAATGGTCAGTCCCGGGGTTGAGTGTTGCTTCCGGCCCAACCATATTGCTGTCTTTATTAGCATAAGGCTCTGGTCCCAGGACATCCCACACTACGGGGCTCCCCTCTGTGACAGCTATTCATAGACTCTGAGAGGTCCTGGCTTGCAGGCAGCCAGCCAAGGCCTGCATTGCACAGGTGGCACCTTCCTTCCCAAGCCCTTGACTTTTCCGGGGTTCTAGATTGTGACTTTGCTCTTCTTGTTTTCTTTCTTTTGGTGATAAACAGTTTTGGTTCACCATTCACTGAGCTCTGATCCTGCCACAGCCTTTGGGTAGAGGGAATGGGGGCTCCTAGCCTCACAGAGCTTATGGTCCAGTGGGGAAGACAGAAAACAAGCCAACAGTTATAATGAGGCAAATACGGAATACAAATAAATACAACAAAGCGATAAAAGTTACAGAGTGTGACGAGGTACTATGATAAGGGGTCATACTGTTGAGCAGGAAAGGGGTCCCGATCCACAGCCCGGGAGAGGGTTCTTGGATCTTGGGCAAGAAAGAATTTGAGATGAATCCGTAAAGTGAAAGGAAGTGTATTAAGAAAGTGAAGGGTAAAGAATGGTTACTCCACAGGCAGAGCAGTGGCTTGGGCCACTGGACTAAGGATACATAGAGCTATTTCTTGATTATATGCTAAACGGGGTGGATTATTCATGGATTTTTCAGAAAAGGGGTGGGCAATTCCTGGAACTGAGGGTTCCTCCCCTTTTTTGACCATATAGGGTAACTTCCTGAGGTTGTCATGGCATTTGTAAACTGTCAGGGCACTGGTGGGAGAGTCTTTTAGTATGCTAATGCGTTATAATTAACATATAATGAGCAGTGAGGACAACCAGAGGTCACTTTTGTAACCATCTTGGTTTTGGTAGGTTTTGGCTGGCTTCTTTTTTTTTTTGAGACGGAGTTTCGCTCTCGTTGCCCAGAATGGAGTGCAATGGCGTGATCTCGGCTCACTGCAACCTCCGCCTCCTAGGTTCAAGTGATTCTCCTGCCTCAGCCTCCAGAGTAGCTGGGATTACAGGCAAGTGCTGCCACGCCTGGCTAATGTTGTGTTTTTAGTTAAGACAGGGTTTCTCCATGTTGGTCCGGCTAGTCTCAAACTCCCGACCTCAGTTGATCCGCCCGCCTTGACCTCCCAAAGTGCTGGGATTACAGGCGTGAGCCACCTCACCGGGCCTTGGCTGGCTTCTTTACCTTATCCTTTTATCAGCAAGGTTTTTGTGACCCTTACCTTGTGCCGACCTCCTATCTCATCCTGTGTCTTAGAATGCATAACCTCCTGAGGATGCAGCCCAGTAGGTCTCAGCCTTATTTTACCCAGCCCCTACTCAAGATGCAGTTGCTCTGGTTCAAACACCTCTGACAATACCACTGCAAATATTGAAAAAATGGAAGTAACATAGATGTTGCCGTTCAAACAATGCCCTGCTATGCAGCCATTGAAGAGGGTGCTGATTAGCTCTAGGGACTGGTGTGGAAAGGTGCCTGAGATACGCTGCTGTCAAAGGCCACCAACTGAAGACCACCAGGAGCACAACTGTAGTTGAAAGGTAAGTTTATCTGGTTTGCTGCAGCAAGGGAGAATGATTTCTGAGGAACCACAGGAGTGTGTTAGTAATTGGAGGGGGTATCGGAGGTGAGGTGGTTGGGAGAGTTTCGTAGAGAATTCGTTTGACTTGGATGGTTCTAGGTGAGAATAAGGAAGCAGGTTCCAAATTGGGTATTGTCAAGGAGCAACAGCAGTTCAGTGATTGGGCGTCTTAATGCATTTTATCTTGGAGGCAGGAAAAAAGCAGCAATCATTCATATGAGTCAAATGAGGGAGTGTTTGGTCATTTATGTGGCCACAGATTGGTTTTGTCTCCGTCTTCCTCGGTGCAGCATGGCCTAGTCTGAGCTCCAGACCATCGGGGCTCAGTTTATATTCTGTGAGCACTGAGCATTGAGCATTGTTTATGTTCAGATGGGAACATCACGGTCTGGCTGCCAGTAGAACCATCTTTTACTTTCTCATTGTTAATAGAAAAAAAAAGGTGTGAAATTTTGGGGGAAGTATACACATACACAAATATGAGGATCTATGTAGAAATATGTGCATATGACAGAAATTAAATAATGATTTATTAATAGTGGTTTTTTTTTAGTTGACAGGATTTGTGGGTTTTTTTAAGGTCTGGAAATTTTACATACAAATAAGTATTTCTGGCTTACACTGGAAAAAGTGGGAATATTTAGCAACATTGAGCTTAAATCATTTTTTTTTCTGTAACAAAATATACCAGGGTTTTGTGGAAAGAACAGTATTGGAATCTCCCAATTCATGTTCTCTGCTATTTAAAATTAGGAAATCTCATTGGGATGTCTCTGACCTGGATCTGCTAGTAACACCCGAAGAATAATTTTTCAGTAAAAAAGAGAGTCTGAGTTCATGTGGCTAAAAGCCCCTGTAGATCCAGCCACCCTGACTTGGAGTCAGGGTGCTTGAGGAAAGAGCTGATTATAGGAATACAGGAATGTACCCCAACAGAGCTGAACTTTGGGGCAGCATCAACAGGAAGGGTCTGACCAGCCCGGTGCTTTGCTACGCTAGACGAGTGTCCACAGGACTGTGTAAGACCAGTGTTCAACAGCAACACCTTCTGCAATGATAGCAGCAGCAGCCTACGGGCACAGTAGCTCACACCTGTAATTCCAGCACTTTGGGAGGCAGGGGCGGGTGGATCACCTGAGGTCGGGAGTTGGAGACTAGCTTGACCAGCATGGAGAAACCCCGTCTCTACTAAAAATACAAAATTAGCCAAGTGTAGTGGCGCATGCCTGTAATCCCAGCTACTCGGGAGACTGAGGCAGGAGAATCACTTGAACCCGGGAGGTGGAGGTTGCGGTGAACCGAGATTGTGCCATTGCATTCCAGCCCGGGCAATAAGAGCGAAACTCCATCTCAAAAAAAAAAAAAAAAAAAAAAGAAAGAAAGAAGCAGCAGCAGCAGCAGCAGCTCTGGTGGATGGTGGATGATGAAATCCTCCCATTTCTTTCTCCCCGTGGTATTTTTCAAAATTATAAAATCTTTTTATAGATTTAGGGGGTACAAAGGCAGTTTTGTTACATGGATATATTGCATCGTGGTGAAGTTGGGGATTTTAGTGTAGGTATCACTTGAAAAGTGTACATCATACCCACTAAGCAATCTCTCATCTCTCACCACCCTCCCACTTTCCACCCTTCCAAGTCTCCAATGTCTGTTATTCCACATTCTATGTCCTTGTGGACACATTATTTAGCTCCCACTTATAAGTGGGAAACTGTGGTGTTTGACTTTCTCTTTCAGAGCTATTTCACTTAAGATAATGGCCTCCAGTTCCATCCATGTTGCTGCAAAATACATGATTTCATTCTTTTTAATGACTGGGTAGTACTATGTTGTGTATACATACCACATTTTCCTTATCCAATCTTCCATTGACAGACACTTAGGTTGAGTCCACATCTTTGCTATTGTGAACAGTGCTGCAGTAAACATATGAGCACAGATATCTTTTTTATGTAATGATTTCTTTTTATTTGGGTAGATTCCCAGTGGGATTGTTGAATCAAATGGTAGTTCTATTTTTAGTTCTTTGAGAAATCTTCATACTGTTTCCCGTAGAGGTTGTACTAATTTATATTCCCACCAATAGTGTATAAGCATTCCATTTTCTCCATATCCTTACTAATAACTGTTATTTTTTTGACATTTTAATAGTAGTCATTCTGACAGGTATAAGTTGGTATCCCTTTGTGGTTTTAATTTGCATTTCTCTAATGATTAATGATATTGAGCATTTTTTTCAAATGCTTCTTGGCCACTTGCATGTCTTCTTTTGAAAAACATCTGTTCATGTCATTTGCCCACTTTTTAATGGGGTTATTTGTGGGATTTTTTGTTGTGTTGTTCAAGTTTCTTGTTTATTCTGTTTATTTGTTAGATGCATAGTTTGCATATATTTTCTCCCATTCCGCAGGTTGCCTGTTCACTCTGTTGATTATTTCTTTTTGCTGTGCAGCAGCTTTTTAGTTTAATTAAGTTTTATTCGTCTATTTTTTCTTTTTTTTTTCTGTGATAGAGTTTTGCTCTTGTTGCCCAGGCTGGAGTGCAGTGGTGAGATCTGGGCTCACTGCAACCTCTGCCTCTCGGGTTCAAGCAATTCTCCTGCTTCCCCATTTTGAGTAGCTGGGATTACAGACACCCATCACCACGCCCAGCTAATTTTTGTATTTTTAGTAGAGACAGGGTTTTGCCATGTTGGTCTTGAACTCCTGACCTCAGGCGATCCACCCACTTCGGCCTCCCCAAGTGCTGGGATTATAGGCGTGAGCCACCACCCCTGGCCTCCATTCCTCTATTTTTGTTTCTGTTTCATTTGCTTTTGAGGTCTTAGTAATGAATTCTTTGCCTATGCCAACGTCCAGAAGAGTTTTTTTCTGGGGTTTTCTTTTCCTTTTTTTTTTTTTTTTTTTTTGAGACGGAGTCTCGCTCTGTCGCCCAGGCTGGAGTGCAGTGGCGCGATCTCCGCTCACTGCAAGCTCCGCCGCCTCCCAGGTTCACGCCGTCCTCCTGCCTCAGCCTCCCTAGAAGCTGGGACTACAGGTGCCCGCCACCACGCCCGGCTAATTTTTTTGTATTTTTTTAGCAGAGACGGGGTTTCACCGTGTTTGCCAGGATGGTCTCGATCTCCTGACCTCCTGATCCGCCCGCCTCAGCCTCCCAAAGTGCTGGGATTACAGGCGTGAGCCACCGCGCCCGGCCTCTTTTAGTATTTTTATAGTTACAGGTCTTATATCCAAGTCTTTAATCCATCTTCAGTTAATTTTTGTATATGATGAGAAATAGGGGTCCAGTTTCATTCTTCTGTATATGGAAATCCAATTTCCCCAGCACTATTTATTAAGTAGGGGGTACTTTTGCAGTGTGTGTTTCGGTCGCGACTTTGTCAAAGATCAGTTGCTTGTACGTATGTGACTTTATTTCCGGGTTTGCTATTCTGTTCCATTGATCTATGTGTCTATTTTCTATGTGTACCAAGTTGTTTTGGTTGCTAAACCCTTGTAGTGTAATTTAAAGTCAGATAAAATGCTTCCAGTTTTGTTCTTTTTGCCTAGGATTGCTTTGGTTATTACAATCTGTTTTTTGGTTCCATATGAATTTTAGGATTGTTTTTTCTAATTCCACAAAAAATGACATCAGTAATATGACAGGAATTGCGTTGAATCTGTAAGCTATCTGGGGCAGGATAGTCATTTTACTGATATTGATTCTTCCAATCCGTGTGCATAGCATTTTTAAAATTTGTATCATCTATAGTTTATTTCACCAGTGCTTTGTAGTTTTACTTATAGAGATTTTTCACCTCCTTGGGTAAATATATTCCTAGGTAATTTTTTGTAGCTGTTATAAATGGGATTGACTTCTTGATTTGGTTCTCAGAAGACTGATTGTTATAGGTGTATAGAAATGCTACTGATTTTGTACATTGATTTTGTATCTTGAAAATTTACTGAATTCATTGATCAAATCCTGGAGTCTCTTGGTGGAGTCTTTAGGGTTTTCTAGGTATAGGATCATCAAATAGAGATAATTTGACTCCTCTTTTCAAATTTGGATGCCATTTACTTCTTTCTTTTGCCTGATTACTCTGGCTAGGACTTCCAGTACCATGCTGAATGGGAGTTGTGGGCATCCTTTCCTTGTTCCAGTTCATAGAGGAAATGATTTCAACTTTTCTCCATTCCATATACTGTTGGCTGTGGGTTTGTCATATATGGCTTTTATTATTCTGAGGTATGTTCCTTCTATACCTAGTTTGTTGAGAGCTAAGAAAGACTTTGGGGTGCTTGGGCAACTCATGGAATGTGGAAAAACTTCTATGGGCAAGTTGGTGTTCATGTGCCTAGAAAAATAAAAGAGAGATGTTTTAAGCTGGTGAGATACGTAGTACCAGGCTTAGTAGTAGAAATGAATGGATCCACCAGGCGTGGTGGCTCACGCCTGTAACCCCAGCACTTTAGGAGGCTGAGGCAGGCAGATTACTTGAGGTTGGGAGTTGGAGACCAGCCTGACCAACATGGTGAAATTCCATCTCTACTAAAAATACAAAAATTAGCCAGGTGTGGTGGTGGGCACCTGTAATCCCAGGTACTCGGGTGGCTGAGGCACAAGAATCAGTTGAACTCGGGAGGCAGAGGTTGCAGTGATCCAAGATTGTGCTACTGCATTCCAGCCTGGGGAACAGAGTGAGACTCCATCAAAAAAAAAAAGAAAAGAAAAAAGAAAAGAAAGAAAACAAAAGAAAAAAAAAAAGAAAAGAACAGAAAAAAGAAAAAATAAATCAGAAGGCCAGATAGCCTCCAGCCAGCAGACTCCATGGAATCACTAAGCAGATAACCAAGGCCTCAGGCCTTGTAACCTTCTCTCCCGACCCAGTAAGTGGGTGACCATCTAGGTCCTGTGAGAAGTACCCAGCCAATTTTTCTCTAGTGTGGTCAGCCCTGACCTCTTCCCCAAATGAACAAGACCCCCACAGGAGCTGGCTCCCCCACCTCTCCGACCTCATGTCATAATGCTCGCTTCTTCCTTACTCTCCTGCAGTCACACGGGCCTTCTTGTGGCTTCATGAACATGCAAAGTTCATTCCCACCTTGGAACCCTTGCCTTTGCTGCTCTCTGGGCCTGAAACACTTCCCAGGGCTTTTTACGTGGCGGGATCCTTGCTTCCCTGACCACCCTGTCTAAGTGGGCGGCCCCTCTCACCTCTAGTTGCCCTCCATCCCGTTTCACTGTTTCATTGTCTTCCTTGCGTATATCACTCTTGGAAATGTCCTTGTTTGTTCTTTTATGTGCCCATTTATTGTGCATCTCTTTTCACTAGAATCCAAGCTCCATGTTTGTCTGTCTTGTTGTTTGCCAAATCTCTAGCATATAGAACAGTGCCAGCCACAGGGCAGGAGCTCAGCAATTCTTTGTTAAAATGAATGTTGATTCCTTTAACCCTTTCAGCAAAGGCCAGTTCACAGTGGCCCATGATCTCGATTGGCCTAGAGGACCCATAGGTTACCTGTGTTGTGTCTGGTGGAGACCTGAACTTGGAGCTGACACCATCACTGCCTTTTTTACTTTCCTGACAGTTTTGAGCCTGTTTCCTCTTCTCTGAAAATGAGCTAACCGTACGGGATGTTGACTCACTCTAAGCAGACAGGAGGTCAATGTTTTTGTGTTTGTGAAATCTGAAGGGAGTGGGATGCACAAGTTAGCAGAGTCCAAGAAGCAAAGGGAGGGAAGCCAAAAAAAGCACATTTCCTGGTCTCATCTTCTGGGAAGATTTGGGTGGGCTTAGTGCCAGTACGACACCTCAGGGGACAGTGGGGTCCCAGCATGGGAGGTCCCCAAGGAGCAGAGTCGGGAAGGCTCTGGTGCTGAGTAGGATGAGCTGGTGTGTGGGCATGGGGCCAGGAAGGCCAGAGCCTGGCAGCAGGAACAGCTTGGGCTGGGGGCCTGTGTCGGGAACCGCAAGGGCAGGAGGGAGGCAACGGACATTCATGGTCCCTGATGGTCTTCCAGATTTCAAGTCCTCTTCTTTTGTTCTGGGACACCTGGCTTAACTCCCCTGGGCAGAACTTACTGCTCCCTCTTCAGTGCTCCTATTGAATGTTGCTCATACGTCTTTGACCAGTATCTGATTGTGCAGTTGACCCTCAAACAACTGGGTTCGAACTGCGCAGGCCCACTTCTACATGGATTTTCTTTTTTTTTCTTTTTTTTTTTTTTTTTGAGGTGGAGTCTCACTCTGTCGCCCAGGCTGGAGTGCAGTGGCGTGATCTCTGCTCACTGCAAGCTCCGTCTCCTGGGTTCATGCCATTCTCCTGCCTCAGCCTCCCAAGTAACTGGGACTACAGGTGCCCGCCATCACGCCCGGCTCATTTTTTGTGTATTTAATAGAGATGGGGTTTCACCATGTTAGCCAGGATGGTCTCGATCTCCTGACCTCATGATCCACCCGTCTCAGCCTCCCAAAGTGCTGGGATTACAGGGGTGAGCCACCGCACCCGGCGTCTACATGGATTTTCTTCTTCCTCTGCCACCTGTAAGACAAGGCAAACTCGTCCTCTTCCTCCTTCTTCTCAATGTGAAGATAACAAGATAAAGACCTTTATGACAATCCACTTCCACTTAACAAAGAGAAAATATATTTTCTTTTCCTAATGATTTTCTTAATAACATTTTATTTTCTCTAGCTTACTTCATTGTAAAAATACAGTATATAACACACATGACTTACAAAATATGTGTTCATGGACTGTTTTTGTTATTGGTAAGGCTTCTAGTCAACAGTAGGTTATTAGCAGTTAAGTCTTGGAGGAGACAAAAGTTATAGGCAGATTTTTTTACTATGTAGGGTCTTGACGCCCTTAGCCTTCACATTGTTCAAGGGTCAATTGTATTTTCACATGTTTTCACATGTTTTTCCTTCCTTCTAGACTCTGGACTCTTGGAGCATAGCATTGATGGCTTTTTTATTTATGTTCCCAGGCAGAATTAGGCAGTACTCCTTCTCCAGTGCTCCCACTGAACATAGGCTACAGGTTCATGACAACAACTATCTGGTCAATTGGAATTGTTTATTCACACAGGTGGCTCTTTGTTGACCCATAGGGCAGGGGTCAGATATTTTCATCTTTATGTCCCTAGCTCTTAGCACATCGAATAAACACTCAATAATAGCTTATTGAATGATAAAAGAAGAGTAAATATTGCCTGGAGGAATTCTCATTCTCACATGCACCCTACGGATGTTCTCCATAGAGTTTATTATCGCTCAGCCCATGAACTTCCCCTCTGTAACATTAGATTAAAAAGACTTGCCGCTGGCATTTCAAAGAACTTCTCTCCTTTCCTATAGGCAGTAGGAGTCATCCTCTATTGGGCTCCTATATTGATGTATAGTAGCTCATTTAATCTGCACAACACTTCCTCTGATGGCTGGAGAGTGCAAATGAAGCACAAAGAGGTCGGAAGCCAGGAATTGAACCCACATCCAGGAGAGGCCAGAGCCAGGCACGTTTGCCTGTGTGAGGACACCCAGAGGCAATAATAAACCTTTACCCAGGGCTGTAGCAGGATCAAATTTAGTGACAGCTGCTCGAATGATCTTCTGCCCTGCCCCAAGGTGGGTGGGAGAAAGCCGTTCCAAACCCTCAGCTGGGAGCCTGAGCAGATCCAAGATTCCCTAGGACGAGGTGGGGTGGCGTTTGGGCAGGCTTGTGCGATGACAGCCAGTATGGGAAACCACTGGACACAGGTTCCAGAGGCCCCTCATTGCCAGCTAATGGTTGGCGTAGCTGCTAGGGTCCCAGGCTGGCAGGCAGCAGGCCCCCCCGTGACCTTGTCTGCCAGAAGGAGACATCAGCTACACAGGTGTACTGCCTTTGGGGTACATGCAAGATGCAGTCTTAGGGGTCCCGGGACAGCCAGAAGAAAACCCCATAATCTAGTTCCTGTCTGCCTTGACCTTGAGCAAGCCCCCCTATCACCTCCAGCAGTGGGTGCCCCATACCCAAGAGTCTGTGGTCCTCCAGCTCCCCGACTGCAGCGTCTCCTCTTGTCCTGGGGATTTTCCTACAGTCCAAATTGCGTCTGGTCTGCCCCCGTTAGAGCTTCCCTAAAGTCTTTCTAGGTTTTGCTAGAACCTTTTTCCCAAGACTAGCCTCCTTCTTCTCTTCCCTAAACCTGCCAGGTGGAAACTTTTGGCAATGGCATGGGCTGAGCACCTCGTCACTGTGAATATTCAAGCAGAGGCTAGTGAGGGCCTCCCTTTGTGACTCCAGGGCCTGCAGTTCTAGGGTTTTCCTGATGGCTGGTATCAGTAAGCCCTGCAAAGGGAACTGTGTGAGCCCCAGAGCTGGCCCATCTTTCCTTGGAAGCTGTCCATTGCTCTCCCTGGCCTCCATCTCATCATCTGTCCATGGGGATGTTGACATCACCTCATAGGATTATTGTAAGGATAAATGAGAGGAGGTTTGTAAAACCCCTAGTGCAGTGCAGGGCACATACACAGCACATGTTCCTCTGCCATTTGGGCCACCACAGCAGCTGGTCTGCTGCCTTGTGCTGGAGCCCTGGCCATGGCCTGAGCTGAATTGCGTGAGGATGGACTGGAGGCTGGTGCCCACTGGGAAGGCAACTCCTTACTTTCCACATTGCTTCAGTTTGCATTTGTTCTCTAACACTCCCTCCCTCTAGCCTTTGCTTCTGTGGTTCCTCCTCTCCATATTTACTCATATGCCCATTCAACAATCATATACTGAATTTCTGCCCCTGGTTTTATGTTAGGCACTGTTCAAGGTGCTGGGAACAATACAACTGTGAATAAGACAGCTCTCACGCAGCTCGTATTCAAATCAGGAGAGAAATAAAGACAATAACAGAAGGTATCTGCAACGGTGTGAAGTGCCCTGAAGAGTGTCAGGCGTGGTGACTGGACAGTGTGACAGGGTGAAGATGCAGACAGTGAGGAATGGCAGGCCACAGAAACCAGCCCTGGCCAATGGACGCTGAACAGGAACTGAACAGGAATAGGCTGGTGGGATCCCCAGGAATGAAGAGTGAAACTCGGAAAGGAGTCAGGTCCCAGGGAGACCTCAACCAGACAAGCCATAGGACAGGCTGTCGCCCTTCCTCTGTGTATGGGCTAGTTGGGCCTCCTTAAAACATGGCTACAAAAGGCTCTAGCGTATGTGTTCTGGTGAACCAGATGGGAGCTCCATCTCCTTTTATGACTGAGCCTTGAAAGTCAAAGGGTGTCACTTTTGACACATTCTGTTGGTCAAGTTCCTAAGGTTGGCCCAAATTCAAGGGCACCCTACCTGTTGTTAATGAGTGACAAGAATATGTAGATTTGTTTCAAAACATATCTACCCAAGTCCTGACAGACCGTGGACTTGAGTGCTGTCACCACGGGGAATAAGTTCTGACTGTCCTTTTGGAGTAGCTGAGGCTGTGTCACATGCCACCCCAAAATTCCCAGGAGGCAGGGGAGAAAGGATTTCCACCCTTCTTTGGCCTCCTTGATGTAAAGGCTGGTTTGATGCTGACTAGCCAAGAAATAACAAGTGTCTGAAGAGGTAACATCTGATTTGAGATCTAAATCATAATGAGGCAGTCATGGAAAAGTTGGGAGGAAGGGAAGCATTGTAGACAAAAGGAACAGCAAGTGCAAAGGCCCTGGGGCAGGGATGAGCTTGAGGAGTTCTGGGCACAGAAGGAAGGCCAAGTTGTGGAAGTGCAGTGAGTGAGGGAGAGGCCAGGAAGAAAGGTGGGTGGGAAGCTGCCTTGCTTTTCAGTGCTGCTGCTGCGGCTGTGGCCCCAGAGCTGCTCCCGTCCTGTCTCCTTCCTCCCCAGATTCAGGCAAGATTGCCAGGCTCTGAATTCTCTCTGCGTCTGAGTTGCACTTTCTCATGAATACCACATACCTTCCACTTGATCTGGAAATGATTTATGGGCACACTTGACTCAGAGCCCTGGAGGGAAAGGACGGGACTATATTTTCATCCCTGTGTCTCCAGGGCCAGAGGCAGCTTGGCACAGGAAAGGTCTCAGGTTGCCTGAATGATTTAATCAGCTGCCCACAACAAGGGACAGCAGACGTTAGTAACGTAGGAACCTGTGTCAAAAAGTGTTAATGTTTCCAGCTTTTACGTAAATATTGTACCAACTAAACAATCAGAGCAACAGGCCATGTGCAGCTTGTGCGAAAGCGCCTGGTATTCTCTGTTTGCTCAGTTTCGTGGTCAACTAGCCCATGCAGAGAGGAAGGGCGAGAGCCTGTCCTATGGCTGGTCTGGTTGAGGTCTCCCTGGGACCTGCCTCCTTTCCGAGTTTCACTCTTCATTCCTGGGGATCCCACCAGCCTATTCCTGTTCAGTTCCTGTTCAGCGTCCATTGGCCAGGGCTGGTTTCTGTGGCCTGCCATTCCTCACTGTCTGCATCTTCACCCTGTCACACTGTCCAGTCACCACGCCTGACACTCTTCAGGGCATGTGTTCTAGTGAACCAGATGGGAGCTCCATCTCCTTTATGACCGAGCCTTGAAGGTCACAGGGTGTCAGTTCTGACGTATTCTGTTGGTCAAGTTTCTAAGGTTGGCCCAAATTCAAGGGCACGCTACCTGTTAATGTGTGACAAGAATATGTAGATATGTTTGAAAACTACCACATCATGTCAGTCTTACTCTTTTGCCACTGATTGGTCAAGAGTTGGTGTGTGCAACCTATTTCTGGCCAATGATACATAAAGGCAAGTCTCTTGCAGTTTTTCAAGCATGATTTTTCCTGTATAATAAGAGAGGATACTCCTTTTATGCCACCTTCTTTCCTTCTCTCTTGGGATACATTCATGATGTTTGGAGCTGTGGCAGCCAAATTGCAAGCTGATAGAATAAGAGGGACAGAGTGGGAAACTGGGAAGAGCATGAGTCCTTGATGACATGGTTGAGCTATTGCCTCTAACCTGGAATCATTTAAGACCAGACATCTTGATATGTGAGAATAATAAACCCCTGCTGTATAAACGCCTTTGCCTGCTGTTCCTTTCAGCTGACCATATGCTAATGCTGACTGGTGTAGGAATTCAAAGCACAGGCTTTGGAACAAGACCTTTCTTCTTCTTCTTTTTTTTTGTTTTTGTTTTTGTTGTTGTTGTTGAGACGGAGTCTCGCTCTGTCGCCCAGGCTGGAGTGCAGTGGTGTGATCTCGGCTCACTGCAAGCTCCACCTCCCGGGTTCATGCCATTCTTCTGCCTCAGCCTCCTGAGTAGCTGGGACTACAGGTGCCTGCATCCACGCCCGGCTAATTTTTTTTGTATTTTTAGTAGAGACGGGATTTCACCATGTTAGCCAGGATGGTCTCGATCTCCTGACTGTGTGATCCGTCCACCTTGGCCTCCCAATGTGCTGGGATTACAGGCATGAGCCACTGTGCACAGCCGGAACAAGACCTTTCTGTGTTTAAATTCTAGTCCTACATTTAGTCACTGTGTGATCTTGGGCAAACCACTTGACCTGTCTGAGCCTCACTGAATAATGAAGGGAATAACACTGCCCTACTGTTGGGAGGATTAATGAGATCTTGTACAGAACACATGGCACAGCATCTGGCATGTATTACATGCTCAGTAAATTCCAGCTAACGATATGCAGTGATTTAAACCCACATGGCAGGAGCTATCGCTTTCATGATCTCAACAATTTCATGAGATGTGGGTGTTTATATCCTTGTTTTGGAGACAGGGAAAAAAAGTGAGGGTTAGGAAGGTGAAGTGACTTGCTGGAAGTCACATGGCTGGTGGGGGTGGAGTCAGGGTTTCCAGGTCTGGCTGGGTCCATCTGTTCCTTCTCCACTTCGGTTTTGTTCTGACTCTTACTTTGTTTCCTGCAAAGCTGTCTCTGAGATCCATGGTTTATACCATGTACCAAGCTTCCCACAGTCAGCCTCCTTTCCCATGCACTGCTGTCAACTCTGTTCTGCTGTGTCCTGCCCAAAGCTGCCTTCTTCTCCCCCGCCCTGTGGGCACCACCCTGTCTCTCACTGGGCTCACCGCAGCGCCTCTCGAGAGCTGGTTTGGAGGTTCCAGCAGGGGAGCACAGCTACTCTCACATGCTTAACGGAAGAATGGTCCTCCTCTCTCAGGGACAGTCGCCCCCTTTGACTGAGCGTACAGCTTTGGGAGGGACACACACGGAGGGGTGAGGGAGGAAGCGGACACCCGCCTAGCCAGCCAGATCAACTGAATCAACTTTGGCAATCCAGTGGGGTGATAGATGTCACCACCAGATCGCCCTCCGTCCTGCAGTGTCTCTTGAATGGTCTCCTTGTGCCCAGCTGTGGTCCTCTGAGTCCAGAGGATTCTTCCCAGAACATAAATCAGCTTGCATCTCTCCAATGGCTTCTCAATACTCTTGGAGTAAAGAGCAAACTTCCTGCGGAGCCCTCCCAGGCCTGCAGCCCCTGAGCCCTGCTGTGCTGTGACCCTCCCACTGCAGCATACCGCGCCCCACATGCTAGGCGTCTCCCTCTTCCCTCTGCCGGCTGCCGCTCCCTCTTCTGGGCTCCCTAGAGGACCACTTCTGCCCACTCCGCCCTTCTCTGATCTCGTGTAACTTTATGCCGCACAACTTTTCAGTCTCACCCTTCACTAGTTTCTTGAGTTTTTTAAAAATCACATCCCCCCTCACCTGGGCTGTGAGCTCTGTGTGGACAGGGAAGCAGTGTAGCTTAGTGCATAGAAGGACGGGCTCTGGACTCAGACCAAATTCACGTCCCTGTTTACTACTCATGTGGGCCCTCCCTACAGGCAAGGGATATACCTGTTTTCTGCCTTAGTTTCTTTGTACATAAAAAGAGGGTGATGAGAGAACCCATCTCATTGGGTTGCCGTGGAAATTAAATGAAGTAAATCCACATGATATTATTAGAGAGGAACCTGGGTCATAGGCAGCGCTTAACAAGTATGAGTGACTTCTTATTCTGCTGGCTGCACTGCCCCTCCCACCTGACACTGAGTGCCCCCACCCACGCGGTATGTGCTTAATTAGAACTTGCTGGTTGGGGAATGAGTGGATGATCTGCCTTGCTCCTCCCAATAGCCCTGTGCAGTGGGAAGTTGGGATTATTTCCCTCATTTTGCTGAGAAGGAAAGAGCCCAGCGTGGGCTAGCAGCCTGCCTGTGGACCCAGAGCAAGTTGGGGGTGGAAGCAGCAGTTGAGCTCAAGGCTCTTGACTCCAGGGTTCTGTCCATCGTTCGGGAGTGGATGGGGTCCTAGAGAAACCCTGCCGAGGCCTCAGCCATCCTCAGCCAGTCAGCAGCAGACCACCAGGACTTGGCTGTCTCCTTCTTCAGGGTCGATGCCAGAGGTCTTTGGCTTATCAAGATGTCCCTTTCCCCCAGTTCTCCCTTGCTCGGGGTCAGCTGTGATTAGGAGGCGTCTAGCCCTGCGTGCAGATGTCCTTGGGGACCCAGCAGCCAGAAGCAGGTGGGTGCAGGCCCTAATCAGGAGGAACCCCATACCGAGACCCAGATTCCTTAGCATTCCCTCAACGGCCGCAATGTGCCTGGCCCGGTGCTAAGAGTGCCTGGAACTGTGTGGCTCCTGCTCCCCCAGGTCCCCTCCCTCCTGCATAGGGCAAGCCTCTGAAACACAGATCTAACCTCATCCCTCCTCTTCCCACACCTCCTCTGAGGTGGTGGGCTCTCCATGTACTTGAACACTTGTCTGTGCTCTTACTGCCCATCTTCCTCCTCCACACCTTAAACTCTGTGCCTTGTTCACTGCTATATCCACAGTGGCCCATGCAGTGTCAGGATCTTTTGGTGCTGTATGGATACTCACTTAATAAATAAATAAATGAATGAACAAACCTTCTGTCCCCTGTCTACTGTCCAGTAATATCCCCTAAAGTGTCCCTGATGACATGGTTTGGCTGTGTCCCCACACAAATCTCATCTTGAATTTTAGTTCCCATAATTGCCATGTGTCGTGGGAGGGACCTGGTGGGAGGTAATTGAATCATGGAGGCAGTTACCTCCAGGCTGTTCTCATGTGAACTGATGGTTTTCTCCCTTTTGTTCAGGACTTCTCCTTACCGAGGCGATGTGAAGAAGGACGTGTTTGCTTCCTTTTCTGCTGTGGCTGTAAGTTTCCTGAGGCCTCCTCGGTCCTGCTGAACTGTGAGTCAATTAAACTTCTTTCCTTTATAAATTACCCAGTCTTGGCTGAGCACAGTGGCTCACGCCTGTAATCCTAGCACTTTGGGAGGCCGAGGCAGGTGATCACGAGGTCAAGAGATCAAGATCATCCTGGCCAACATGGTGAAACCCTGTCTCTACTAAAAATACAAAAAAAAATTAGCTGGGCGTGGTGGTGCACACCTGTAGTCCCAGCTATTCGGGAGGCTGAGACAAGAGAATTGTTTGAACCTGGGAGGTCGAGGTTGCAGTGAGCTGAGATTACACCATTGCACTCCAGCCTGGACAACAAGAGTGAAACTCCATCTCAACAAAATAATGATAAAATAAGTAAATAAGTAAATAAATAAATAAATAAATTACCCAGTCTCGGGTATGTCTTTATTAGCAGCATGAGAACAGACTAATACACCTGCCATGCCCCGTCCTGGGTCTTACACTTCAGCAGTACCAATCCACACCTTGGCCAAGGCTGGTCTCTGCCTGGCATGACCTCCCTTTTTTGACCTGTTCCTTGGTGAAGTCTCAGCTCTTTCTTGACCTTCCCTCACACTGCCTGCCCCACTGGCCCATCTTCCTGGTTCCTCCCTGCATTCTCCATGGCCTCCATCCCATGGATGACCTCTATCACAGGGCTGTGGGAACCATTAACTAACCTGGATAATGAGCTCCTGAAAAACCCATGTCTGATTCATCTCCTGAACCCTAGAACTGAGCCAGGTCCTTGGACAGTGTAGACACTTGGTAAACACTTGCAGACTCAGTCTTTCAGGTGAACTAGTTTAATCCTCACACACCCTGGGTGACAGGGGTTCTTTGTGTTGGGAAGCGTGCCTGCCATCGGTGAGCAGCAAGGGCGCTGTTGGGCTCCAGATGTAGAGTCCAGTGGTCCAGGACTGAGGCCATGGAGTTGGGCAGACCTGGGTTTGAATCTTGGCCCTGCCATGTGCCAACTGTGACCTCAGGACAGTTTTCCTACTGTGATGTGCCTCAGTTTGCCCACTTGTCAAATGAGGGCACTAATAGGGTCTTTCTCATAGGGTTGTTAAGAGAGTTAACTGGGACAATTCTTGTAAAACACTTGGCAAAAAGTCTGGACATAGTAAGTGCTCAATAAATGTCTGCTGCTATTATTGTTGCCTTTTTTTTTTTTTTTTTTTTGAGACAGGGTCTTTCTTTGTCACCCAGGCTGGAGTGCAGTAGTGTGAACACAGCTCACTGTAGTCTCAACCTCCTGAGCTCAGCTTCCCAAGTAGTTGGGACTATAGGCGCACACCACCATACCCAGCTAGTTTTTATTTTTATTTTTTATTTTTCTGTAGAGAGAAGGTCTCCCTTCTCTCTAGGGAGAGACCATCAGTTCACATGAGAACAGCCTGGAGGTAACTGCCTCCATGATTCAAGGTTGCCCTGGCTGGCCTTGAACTCCTGGGCTCAAGCAATCTTCCTGCCTCAGCCTCCCAAAGTGCTAGGATTACAGGCAGGAGCCACTGTGTTTAATCTGTTGTTTTTATCTTGACCGCATGTCTTGTGCTGTCTTCCACTAACCAGTACTCAGTTACAGCTACACAGAGTAAACTTTGCCAGAAAATAGAAAACAACAGTCCTAAGTCAGATTGTTTTTGACCTTTGGCTGCTAAGGCAAAGGACAGTGATATTCGAGATAAGCTCTGCCTATGGCTCTGATTGGAAGGCTGGGCAACTGGGTCTCTAATGATGATAATGATCTCTGACTCTAGGGAGGAGTTGGGAAGAATAACATGGTTTTCTCTGCAGAGTTTTCCCCAGCCCGGCCCTAACTGTCCAAGCAGCCAAATCCCTAGGACCTGCCCCATCTGGGCAGCCAGGAGGTAAGGACCCCCCACTGTGAAAACAGCACAAATGGAAACGACCTCTCTCATCAATACCAAAGCCTTACCAGGCAAAACACGAGGCTTTTTGTGGAAGCAGAAAACTGCATTTAGCGATCGCCTGCTCTGTGGCTGGAGTTTTGATGTCCGTGAGCTCTCCGGATTTTCCCAACCACGGAGCCAAAGGACCTGTGGGAAAGACTGTTGGTGCTTGCCACATAGCACACAGCTCCAGAAATTCGTGTTAAGTATTTGGGAGCCACTTGACTCATTCTGGCTAGTAGTTTGTGTGTGGAAGTAACATAGATCACTTTTTGGCCAAGGCAACTGAAAGCCAGTGTCCCCCCTCCATTGCTTTCCTTCTCCCTGCCCTGGTAACCTTGGACAACATGTACCCCAGATGACAGAGTTGCAAGACGGAGCAGCACTGTGAGTGGGGATGTGAGGGGCAAGTCACCTATTTTATGTTAGGATGTAATTTGTTACCCCAGCAAAGCCTAGAGTAGCCCTGATTCATGTAGCATTATTTTTCTTGTTTCCAGATAAGGAAATAGAATCTTCTGAATTTGAAGCTGTTACCCACCCCCAAAAAAACAGGGTTGGTTTTTTCACCTGGTGAGTAACAACCAACCCTCCATGAGAATGCAGGTTTTGATCAATAGGAGTTTTATTACTTATTGCAAGTCAAAAAAAGCACTGGGAGTATTCTCCAAAGCAGTGTCTCCCCGAGGGAAAATGAGAAGAGGGTTTTATGGGGTGATGGAGAGGGGAGAGGGGGCATCATCGCACGTAGAGGAGGGGTCCCAGTGGCACAGATGCAGTGAGTCCTCAGGCTAGCACATAGGTCCCGTGTTACAACAGTGACGCTATAGCTCCTCCATGGGTAGAGACTTCAGTGTGATGGTGAGGAATGTTCACTTGGGTTTACCTCTAAGTTGCCGGGGTCTGTCAGACGTTGCTTCCAACTGACTAGGTGACAGCATTCCACATGGAGTTTGGGGAAAAGCAGGCTGCAAGGCAGAAGGCTGTAAAACAGGCTGATTGCTCGAGTTGATGAGTTGATTAAGTTCCTATAGTCCCTGTAGACCCTCCCTGTCTGCTTACAAAGTGATTTGCTCTAGATCATCCAACTAGCAAATGGCAGAGCTGGGAATGTGTTATCGGCAGTTGGACTTACATCTTTTCAAGACTCATTCCAAATCAGAATTCTACGTTTCTCTAGCTCAGGATCTGAAGTTGGGGTGAGTCAAGAAAGCACAGCCAGAGGTCTTGGGCAGCGGCCAGGTGAGACAGGGGAATCTGGGCAGATCCATCAGAGGACATAGATGGGTGAGGATCCCAGCCTCAGCCCAGGAAGTGGGGTTCAGACCTTGTACAGGAGACACACCTGACAGCAATAACTCAAGCATACCCTGAGAATGACCCTATGTTCTAAGAAGAATGTTGGTTCAGAGTTTGGAGCTGGGGAATCGGGGAGTAGCCAACCCAGAGATTCACTCCTTATCTACAAAGAACATCTGAACCCCTGGCCCATTCCTTGGAATGAAGGCCATACAGGAGATGGAGGCCTTTTGTTTTGGGTTAAATAGAGGTTGCTAGGTAGAGTGTGCTGAGTGAAGATTGCTATATAAACTACATGTTTTTTACAAATGGCAGTGGTTCTCCTGTCCAGTCCACTGCCCTTGGACTATCCCATATGTAAGCCCTCAAAAAACCCTATGTGTTATTCACTGGCTTTGGGTCTCTCCTTTGGCCTCTTGGACATGGTGGCATGCCTATTGGAGTCAACGGGGGTCCAGCACAACTGATCTGAAGCTCCGGCTCTGGATCAGAAGGAAGTTAAGGGAGGGTTCGTGGTTATGTAAACATAAGCAGAATAAGCCCCCATATGGCTAGGGGATAAGACTGGCTCTCGCCAAGGTCATTTCCAGGGACCAGATGTCTCCCAAGTTCAAAGGAAAAAGTTCAGAGCTTAGAAATTCAATTAAGACTTTGAGGAAGGAGAAGAGGGGGCTGCCTAAGGAAAATGTGCTATAATAAAAATGTATTTTTATTCCCATTTCTGGCACTGAGCTCCAAAAATCTTTGGAATTTTCTGAGTTCTAAAAGTGTCTTTGTTATGCTGATGAGGTGACCTATGGTGGGCCCCTAGACAGTTTTAGGATGAAGATTGGTTACCAGAAAGATTAGAGGGTTGGCATTTTGGGCCACCCCAAGCTCTGGGAAAGGAAGGGGGTTGGAGGTCGAGTTCAATCATACGGCCAGTGACTTAACCGGTCGTGCCCACAAAATCAAACTCCAGTAAAAACTCTGGACACCAAGGCTTGGTGGAGCTTCCTAATTGGTGAACACACCAATGTGGCAGGAAAGCAATGTGTCTGTATTTCACAAGGAGAAGTCACAGAAGCTCCGCACCCCTCTCTCCAAACCTTGCCTTGTGCCTTTTCACTCCGTTAGTCCTTCTCTGTTTGTAATAAAACTGTAATTGTAATCTAGTATTTTCGATGAGTTCTAGGAGAACTACAAAACCCAAGGGAGTCTGGGACCCGTGACTTTATAGCTGACTTTTTAGAAGTGTGAGTGGTACCTGAAATGTGTGGCGGCGTCTGCAGTGGAGGCAGTCATGTGATGTTCTGAACTCTTAAACCTGTGAGTCTGATGCTAACTTCAAGACATTTAGTAGGTGTCAAAGTATTGGAGATAAATGAAGGGACAATTATTTGTCCATCTGGAAGAAGAGTTTGAACAGATAGTTTGTTTGCAAGGAACCCAGAGAAAGAGATTAAGTGTCAGTGTTCTCACCCAGAGATGCCAGCATCTACTGCTTTTAGTGGGTCTTCTTTGCATTGGTAATGGGAAGGCCTTAGGTTCAGCTAAAAGACCCTAGCCACTGGGGACATCCAACCACTGTCCGTGCATTTCTTATAAGATCATCCTTATCATCACCATTATATTATCAACGCTATCACCCATCACCACCATCATCCCATCCTCCTTGCTATTAACATCACAATCACCATTACCATTATCAACATCACCATCATCATCACTGTCTTAGTCCATTTGTGCTGCTACAAGAAAATGCCACAGCCTGGGTAATTTATAAACAATAGAAATTTATTTCTCACAGTACCAAAGGTTGGGAAATCCAAGATCAAAGCACCAGCAGATTTGGTGTCTGGTGAGAGCCCAGTCTCCACTTCTAAGATGGCACCTTGTTGCTCTATCCTCCAGAGCGAAGGAATGCTATGTCCTCACATGGCAGAAGGGATGGAAAGGGCAAAAAGAGGTGAACTCCCCCCATCAAGCCCTTTTACAAGGGCACCTAACTGCCAATCATGAGAGCAGAGCCCTCATGACTCAATCACCTCCCAAAGGCTACACCTCCCAATACTGTTGCATTAGAGATTAAGTTTCAACATGAGTTTTGGCAAGGACAAAAACATTTAAAACATAGCAATCACTGTCACCATCACCATCCTCATCCTCAGCATCATCATCCTCACCATCATCACCACCATAATCAGTATCACCATCATTATCCTTATCATCACCATCACCATCATCTCCATTACCAACATTATCACCATCACCATCATCATCCTTACCATCATCATCCTCGCCATCATCAGTATCGCCATCATCACCATAATAATAATCACCACAGTAATAATTATCATCATTCACCATTGCTATCATCATCCTCACCATCACCATTATTATCCTCACTGTCACCACCATCACCATCACCGTCATCATCATTTTCACCATCACCATCACCACCATCACCATCACCATGATCATCATCCTCACCATCACCATCACTAACATTGATCTAGTGCTTACCATGTGCCAGATCCTCTCTTGAATTTCTGCCACACATTCCATAGCAGTCCAGTGAGGTGGAAACCATAGCTATCCCCATTTTACCTGAGGAACTTGAGAGCAGGAAAAGTGAAATGATTTCTCTGGTAAATGCCAGTGAGGGTCCACCAGGATCTAAAGCCCAGGCTACCTCATCGCAGAGCCTGTGCTCACAGGTACTTTCTTGTAAGCTGCTATGCAGAAGTATTCCTGCTTTTTACCCTATTCCAGGCTGCTATAGATGGGCTGTGTCTCGCCCAGAATTCATATGTCGAAGCCTTAACTCTCAGTGTGGCTGTATTTGGAGATAATAAGGAAGTAACAAAGGCGAAATGAGGTGGTCATAAGAATGGGTTTCTGATCCTGCAGGATTAGTTTCCTTTTAAGAAGCAATGCCAGAGCACTGTGTCTCTGCACCTGCTCAAAGAGGTCGGATGTGCACACAGTGAGATGGCGGCCACCTACAAGCCAGGAAGAGAGGTCTTACCAGAAAGTGACCATGTGGACACCTTGATCTCAGACTTCCAGCCTCCAGGACTGTGAGAAAACACATTTCTGTTGTTTAAGCCACCGGTCTGTTGTATTTTGTTACGGCAGCCTGAGCAGACAAATACACAGGTAGACTCAGTAAAGTGAAGGAGATGGGACAGGAAGTGTCATTTCCCTGAGCACCTGCTTGTGGCTTGCCAAGTGCTGACCGATCCATCAGGCACATAGGCACAGACCTAAGGCCCACGATACTTTTAGGGACCCTCAAAATATTTTAATTTCTTCTAAAAAATCATAAGATAATTTTTTTCATGTTAAAAAAAAATTTCTAGGGTCCACAAACTTCTGCTATGGAAACAAGGACGCATGAAGGCACAAGTACCTAGAGCTCATGAAAGTCATGATGAAGTCCTGTGTATCCCTGGCTTTGATCAGGCATCAGCACACATGGCCGGGGGGCCAAATCCAGCCTACTGCCTGTTTTTGTAAATACATATTGCCTGTGGTTGCTTTTGTGCAACAAAGATAGAGTTGAGAAGTTGTGGCAGAGATTGTATGGCTTACAAAGCCGAAAAGACCTACTCTCTGCTCCTTGGGAGAAAAAATATTGTCAACCCCTGCTTTGCATTCATTCATTGAGTTGATCCATGCCCCGTGAGGCTAGACATTTTATCCTTATTTTTCTAGATAAGAAAACTGAGGCTGAGCAAGGTGAAATGGCTTGTCACAGATCCCATAGATTTGCAGCAAGGAAATGTTGACTTAACAGAAAACTCTTGTTCTTTCTGTCGCAATCAGGCCCAGTCCGGGTGTCTGTTTGGTCCCCTTCCTTCCTGAAATTGCCCTCTTTTCTTGCTAACTACACAGAATGAAACTGCAACAATTAAGCAAAACTTGTTACCACAATTAATTTCAGTTCAAGCAATATTTTCTGTGCCAAGCCTGTTCCTATACTCGGTGCCATCAATATAAAGACAAAGGGCCGAGCGTGGTGGCTCACGCCTATAATCTCAGCACTTTGGGAGGCCAAGGTGGGTGAATCGCTTGAGGCCAGGAGTTCAAGATCAGCCTGGGTAACATAGAGAGACCCCATCTCTACAAAAAATAAAAATAAAAATTAGCTGGGCATGGCGGCGTGTGCCTATATTCCCAGTTCCTCAAAAGGCTGAACCGGAAGTATCACTTGAGCCTAGGAGTTGAAGGCTGCAGTGAGCTATGGTGGTGCCACTGCACTTCAGCTCAGGTAACAGAGATCCTATCTCTAAAATAATAATAGTAATAATAATAATATAATGGTAAAGACAAAGAAGACACACCCTCTGGGAAATTGCACGGGACGGTGACTATTACTTGAGTGTTCCTGCTGGCCGGAGTGGCCCTGATAAGCCATTCGCCCTCTCTGAGCCTTGTGGCTTGCTTTTCTAATAATGCAGCCAGCGTGGTTGTTAAGAGTGGGGCTCTGGGGGCAATAGACTAAAGCTTGAATCCTGTTGTGTAACCTCACCTGTTGTCTCCTCTATGAAACTGAGATGTGAATAGCTCCTCTCTCATAGAGTTGCTGTGAAAAGCAAAGGAACTCAACATGAAAATGCCTTCGAATGCTGCCACAGAAGGGGAGCTGAATGATGATTAACCACTGTTATTATTATTATCATTATTACGCACCAGGACCACTTAGATTTATTTTTTATTGTTGATTCTTAATTTTTTAAAATTTATTATTTATCTATTTTTGAGATGTAGTCTCACTCTGTCGCCCAGGCTGGAGTGCAGTGGCATTATCTCAGCTCACTGCAACCTCTGCCTCCCGGGCTCGAGTGATTCTCATGCCTCAGCCTCCTGCCTAGCTGGGACTGCAAGAACCTGCCACCATGCCTGGCCACTGTTTTGTATTTTGGTAGAGATGGGGTTTCACCATGTTGCCCAGGCTGGTCTCGAACTCCTGAGTTCAGGTGATCCACCTGCCTCAGCCTCTCAAAGTGCTGGGATTATACAGGGGTGAACCACCATGCCCAGCCAGACCACTTAGATTTCTGGGCTTGGTGAGAAGGCCTCACACTGGGGTCTGCTAGAGACTTGGAATCTAGTCCAAAGTGTTTCTGACTAGCCACGTGGCTCTAGATAAGTCCCTTCCTCTCTCCAGGCCTCAGTTTCTCGACATAATCACCAGTTAATCTCCGCCCAGCATTAATTTTCCCTTTTCTTCTAGACTGTCCTCGCTGCCCTCTCCCTCCTAGGCCTTGTTTCCCTCAAGGATTGCCTGGGGCGGGGCCTGCCCTGTGGCCCCCATTGCCCACTTGGTGACTGCCACTGTGGCCTGCCCTCCAGTGACTCAGATGGGTACATCCTAGGTAAGGTCAGAATCCAGGTGCAGAGCCCACCAGAGCCCAGAAAGGCAAACAGGGAAGGAAATGAGAAGAACAGGGTGTAGCTGACTTAGCACCAAGGTACACCTGTTTGCCCAGAGGATGAAACAGAACCCTCCAGAATTTGGAGATTACCCCTCCACAACGGGGGCCCTGGAAGATCCAGCACGTCAGAGCTCGTGGGTGTGCAGTCGTGTGTACAGTTCACGTAGCTCATTCAGAGCCAGGTCTCTTCCCTGTTCATGCCACTTGCTTCCTCAAACCCTCCTTCTCGGCAGGAATCCTCATTCAGGGCCTCCAAGGAGGTCTCCGAGGACCCTCCTCCGTGGGAACCACATCTGAACCTGCTTCTGGCTTCCAGCTGCAGGGGCTGCCTCCTGCCCACCCACCTTCCTAGCTCTGTGCACCCAGCCACACGGGCCTCTTCTCTGTTTTTCTGTAAAGCCAAGTTTGCTCGCACCACTTTGGCTGATAATTTCTCTTTTTAAAGGCTGGCCCCTTTGATTCTACTTCTCCGGGAGGTCACCCCAGCGAAAGCAGCACTCCCCAGACACTCTTAACCTTGTTCTGTATTCTGCAGGGCACCTTGACTCTGGGAGGCTCCTATCTGTGTATTTATTGTCTGTCCCTCTGCCCCAGTATAAGCTCCATGAGACCACGGCCCTTGTTCCTCCATCCTGACTGACTTTGCAGGATCAGGGCAGCGCCTGGAGCCTAGGAGGTACCAGTCATAGCTGCTGAGGGACTGAATGAGTGCATTCACTCACATCTTAAAACTGCATCTTTCCATCTTTTTTTTTTTTTTTTTTGGCAGAGTCTTGCTCTGTCACCCAGGCTGCAGTGCAGTGGCACCATCTCGACCCACTGCAACCTCTGTCTCCCAGGTTCTAAGCGATTCTGCTGCCTCAGCCTCTCGAGTAGCTGGGATTACAGGCGCCTGACACCATGCCCATCTAATTTTGTATTTTTAGCAGAGATGGGATTTCACCACGTTGGCCAGACTGGTCTCAAACTCCTGACCTCAGGTGATCCACCCGCCTCGGCCTCCCAAAGTGCTGGGATTACAGGCGTGAGCCACCACACCTGGCCCCATCTTTCCTTTTTTATGAGAGGAGGCTGAGGCCTAGGAGGAGCCATAATGTAGAGAGATTTTCTGAGGGATCTAGCAGTGTGACTTGGACCCCAGGCCACGTGGCAGAGAAGTTGAGGGAGGAGCGCAAGCTTTCGAAACAGGCCTGGGTGTGGGGCCTTCCTCCGCTTTACTAGCTGTGTGACCCTGGGCAAGTGACTCACCCTCTCTGAGCCTCTTCTTTATCTGTGAAATCATCACTCGGGTGGGTGGTGTTCTGGGAAGATAGAATCTGCTGAGTGAGTGTGAGTGCGCTGTGTGCTGATGAGGGTGCGGGGATGGTGGTGGTGGTGTTTGTCCCAGACTCTGTGCTGCTTTGCCAGAGGTGGCTGAACCAAAAGGCTCTCAGGGGCTGCAGACCCCGCACCTGCCTAAAAAGCAACTCACAACTCCACCTGGGGTCTTCCGGGAGTTTGCAACCATGACCTCTAAGAAAACATAAACGACTCTGGGCTGTATATATTTTTTTAATTGTGTAATAGTAAAATACATAAAGCATTTATAATCTTAGCTATTTTCAAGTGTACAGCTCAGTGGCATTAAGTACATTCACATTGTGTGCCGCCATCACCACCATCTATTGCCAGAGCTCTTTTCACCTTCCCCTGCTGAAACTCTGCACCCATGAAACACTAACTCCCCATTCTCCTCCCCTCACAGCCCCTGGCAGCCGCCATTCTACTTCCTGTCTCTATGAGTTTGACTATTCCAGGTAGGTCGCATAGGTGGAATTAGAGTATTTGTTCTTTTGTGATAGGCTTATTTCAATCAGCATAATGTCCTCAAGGTCCACCCATGTAGCATACATCAGAATTTCCTTCCTTTTTAAGACTGAGTACTATTCCGTTGTGTATAGGCCCCATATTGTTTATCCACTCATCTGTCGTTGGACACGCAGGTTGCTTCCACCTGTTGGCTATTGTGAGTAATGCTGCTATAAACGTGGCTGTAGCTGGGCGCGGTAGCTCACACCTGTAATCCCAGTTCTTTGGGAGGCTGAGGTGGGCGGATCACCTGAGGTCAGGAGTTCAATACCAGCCTGGCTAACACGGCGAAACCCCGTCTCTACTAAAAATACAAAAATTAGCCAGGCGTAGTGGCGGGCGCCTGTAATGCCAGCTACTCGGGAGGCTGAGACAGGAGAATCGCTTGAACCCGAGAGGCAGAGGTTGCAGTGAGCTGAGATCACGCCATTGCACTCCAATCTTGGTGACAGGAGTGAAACTCCACCTCAAAAATGTATAAATAAGTAAATAGACATGGCTGTACAAATAGCCCTTTGAGGCCCTCCTTTCTTTTGAATAAATACCCAGAAATGAAATTGCTGGATCATATGGTAATTCTATTTTTAATTTGTTGAGGAACAGCCATACTGTTTTACACAGAGGCTGCACAATTTTACATTCCCACCGATGGTACACAAGGGTTCCAATTTCTCCATATCCATGCCAACACTTCTTATTTTCTATTTTTTTGATGGTAATCATCTTAATGGGTGTGAGGTGATATCTCATTGTGGTTCTGATTTGCGTTTCCTTAGTGATTAGTGATGTTGAGTTTCTTTGCATGTGCTTGTTGGACATATGAATATCTTCTTTGGAGAAACATGTATTCAAGTCCTTTGCCCATTTTTTAATTGGGTTGTTTTGCTGTCATTGAATCATAGTTGTTTATATATTTTGGTTATTAACTCCTCATCAGATACGTGATAGGCAAATACTCTAATTCCATAGTTGCCTTTTCACTCTGTTGCTTCTGTCCTTAGATGCATAGAACTTTTATATTTTGATGTAGTCCAAGTTATCTATTTTTACTTTTGTTGCTTGTGCTTTTGATGTCATAGCCAAGAAAATATTGCCAAATCCAATGTCATAAAGCTTTTCTCCTGTGTGTTCTTCTGAGAGTTTTATAGTTCTAGACTATTTTAAAAACCAAAAAAAAAAAAAACATGGTAAAATGTAAAACGATCTCAGTGCAGCTTGGGGCCCTCTGACTCAGATGCCCCAAGCCAACAGTCTTGTGACTGGGGATCATTTGTGTCCAGTTTGTGGGCAGAGCAATGCAAGGCAAGCAGTGGACAAGCTGTCTGAGAGCTCCTTGCATCCCCACATGAGGGGCCTTGGTTTTCCCATCAGTAAAATGTACCCGCTTCATGGATTTGTGAGGATTAAATGAGAAGGAATGTAAAGCAACTGACCCTTCCTGGGTGTCTGAGGCCCTGATCGCTCTGAGCTGTGCAGGGCCTCAGCTGGGTCACCAAGAGAACTCTTGAAGATTTCAGACCAGCCCAATCTCTGCAACAATTCTTCCACAGAAGTGCAGCCCAATAATAAAATCAGGAGTTCTCAACTTTACAAATAGCACTAGAAAAGATTAAAGAGGATCCGATTCCTAACCCACTGGACACTTGTTCATGCCCATTTTCCCTCCATCCTCAGCCAACCCCCAGGGCTCCAGCCCCTTCCTCGCCCAGCCTCACCCAATGCCCTCCACCCAGCAAGTACACACGCTCCTCCCTCCTCCGCTCTCTGAACACAGATGAACTCCTTTCTGATGTGCTCTTTTCTTTGCCCTTTTTGCTAGGCCTGGATCATATAAAGCTCTTGTGAGACCTGGAGAAGCAGCAATGGCAAAACCAGCATTGTCTGTGGGAGGAGCCAGGATGTAAAAACAATCCAGGTTAATAAGTTTAAAAACTTCCAATCAGTCAACATGGGTGAACTTTGAAAACATTGTGCTGAGAAAAGGAGCCAGTCACAAAAGCCCACATATGAGATGAACGTCCACAACAGGCAAATCTAGAGAGACAAAGTAGATTGTTGGCTACCTGGATCAGGGGTGACAGCTAAGGGGTACAGCGGTTCTTTTTGGGGTGATGAAAATATTCTAAAACGGATTGTGATCATGGATACACAGCTCTGTGAATGCACTGAAAAAGATTAAACCGTACACTTTAAAAGGGCGAATTGGATGGTGATGTGGTTTGGCTGTGTCCCTGCCCAAATCTCTTCTTGAATTGTAGCTCCCATAATTTCCATGTGTTGTGGGAGGGACCTGGTGGGAGATAATTGAATCATGGTGGGGGATTCCCCCATACTGTTCTCATGGTAGTGAATAAGTCTCATGAGATCTCATGATTTTATAAGGGGAAACCCTTTCCACTTGACTCATTCTCTCTTGTCTGCCGCCATGTAAGACCTGCCTTTCACCTTCCACCATGATTGTGAGGTCTCCCCAGCTACGAGAAACTGTGAGTCCACTAAACCTCTTTTTCTTTATACATTACCCAGTCTCAGGTATGTCTTAATCAGCAGCGTGAACGTGGACTAATGCAGACGGTATTTGAATTATATCTCAATAAATCTGTTAAGAAAAATCTCTTCATCTACCAAAGATACACCAGCACTCCTAGAGGCGAAGTTGCTGATCCAGGGTCACAACCAGCAAGTGACAAAGCTGGGAACCAAGACTAGTCTGCGTGGCCTCAAGGGCTGCTTTATTCCTCTCCCCTGGGCTGCCTCCCTCAAGGATAAGTGAGGAGGCAGAAGTTTGGCATTGTCCTTCTAAAATCAAAGGGGTATTAGCGAATATTTTAACAGTATTCTCCATGAGTGATCGGATGTGCTTTCTTCTTTGTTCTTTCTGTATTGTTTGAGTATTTTAATATCTTTTTTTATTATAAAATGTTTTTAAAAGAATACATTATTCAAGAACTATAGGTGACAGTAAGTTTCATGGGGGTCAGTAGTAAACAATTACTCTTGTCATTGCTCTGCTGAGGTGGCAGGTGCTTTTTAATGTGGCAGGCACGAAACCACTTTTGCAAAATGACATCAATGAGAAAATTGTGGCAGTGGGGGAGAGCTGATTTAGCCAGCCTGCCTTGTGCCTTTAGCCTTTGAGCTGCCTTTGATTATTCCTGGGCTAGCTTTGGAAGACATTTAGTTTACAGTTTAAATGATAACAGCCAGGCCGGGTACGGTGACTCATGCCTATAATCCCAACACTTTGAGAGGCCGAGGCAGGTGGATCACTTGAGGTCAGGAGTTTGAGACCAGCCTGACCAACATAGGGAACCCCTGTCTTTACTAAAAATTCAAAAATTAGCCAGGCGTGGCAGTGCACACCTATAATCCAAGTTACTTGGGAGGCAGAGGCAGGAGAATCACTTGAACCCGGGAGACGGAGGTTGCAGTGAGCCGAGATCGTGCCATTGTACTCCAGCCTGGGCAACAAGAGCGAAACTCCGTCTCAAAAAAAGAAAAAAAACATTGATGACAGCCCTTCCCCAAAACTCAACCACCTTCCTAAAGCTAACGAGAGGCCGCCAGACTACAGAACAGGAGCCTGAATTCTGCTAAGGTATAGACATAAACAACCGCCAGCCATTATTCCACAGGTCATAAGATACGCAACTCCCCAGTCACTCCTGCAAATAGCGTCACTATGGTAGAACCTAAGTTTGGCCTTTTGGAAATATCTTTTCAGATTTTTTGCATGTCTGACACCTAGGGTTCCACCAGGATCCACCCTCCGATGGTGGCTCCATCTGGACCCACCCACTCTCCTGTGGCCCCACCCAGAAGCGATTCAGGGCAGGAGGATCATTTCCTATACCGTTTGGATTATACCCCCCAACCAGTCAACAGCCACCCCACCCCTTTCCCCAGACTACCTGTGAAAAACCCTAGCCCGTGAATTCCAGGGAGACCGATTTGAGTAATAAGAAAACTCTGGTCTCCCGTTCAGCCCGCTCTGTGTGAATTACACTCTCTCCATTGCAATTCCCCTGCCTTGATAAATCAGCTCTGTCTGGGGTGTGGGAAAGAGAACCCACTGGGCGGTTACAGGCACTGGACTTAGTGTATGATGCACGATGTGGAGACAACGGTTGTTCTCATTTTACAGATGAGATCAGTTAGGTTTCAAGAAATGAAGTTGCCTGTCCAAGGGGCACAGCAGGAGATGGCAGGGCCAGGATCCACCCCCAAGTCTGTGGGTTCCAGAGTCTGTTTCTGGAATTTAGGTATTTCCCATGGAGGCATATTGTCTAGATCAGTAGACACAAGGGTCTGGCCACTGGCCACACTCATTGGCCATGATGGTTAGTTCCAGACTCTGCCCTTGTGGAGGAGACGAAGTAGAGAGGAGACGGCACAGGCAGCCATGCTGTATAGGAGCAGTTGGGGGTCTGAGGAGGAGGGACTGGGGGCATAACACTGTCACTGCTTGGTCTTGGCCAGATGGTGCTGGGGAGTGGGGGACTTTGTGAGGCCAAGGAGGAGCGACAGAGGGAGCTGTGACCAATGGTCAAACTTGGATGGGAGATAGGTTAGGATCTAACTGTCCAGAGATGAGATTGGTCAGCCTTGTGAAGTAGTGAGCTCCCTATCACTGGAGGTGTGCAAGCAGCTGAGGTTTGATTTCAGCTTGTCAGAGATGATGAGGGGTGGCTTTATGCATTGCGTGGGAGTTGGATTCGATGATTGTATTAGTCAGCTTGTGCTGAGTAAAATCCCACCCTACCCCTGCTCCACCAAATCTCAGTGGCTTACCACAAGCAGTTATTTCTCATACGTTGGTTTTCAGGTCAGCTGTGGTTCAGCTGGGCTTGAGTTCTTTTCAGAAAGAAATAGGGGATATGGCAACAAGCTAGCACCGAAGCACGAATGTAGCCAGATTCCCCATGGTGGGCAAGTGGCAGATAGATCTTAGGATAATAATTTTGGAATAATATTCGAGTTGAAGCTGTTGCCTCTGCTATGTGATGTGCAATCACTACTCTCCACAGCCCTAAAACTTGAGTAAAAATCTTTTATGTACAGAAGCTTGTGTTCCTGGCAATGGGGGAGTGAGATGATCAGTCCAGCGTTCAGCATGGGAGAGAGTGGGAAGCAAAGGTAGCATGGAGAGTGAGAACTCAGAAAAGGAGATGAGCGCCAAGGCTGACTGAGGGAGAGGGGGATGTCTAGAATGGGGGTGTGAGTTAGTTTCAAGGAATACGCTTAGCCCAATAGGCTGGAGGGGACTCAGGGCCTCCAGGTGGCTGCCATCTGACTTACCTTTGGGGTAGTTTTGTGCTCTATGGAGAATCCTTTGCAGCTTGGGCTAGCCATCAACCTAGCGCTGAGACAGAACAGTGTCCTCACAGTGTTGGGGAGTACAACCTGGGGTTGGGCGGACCCTCAGAATAGACCCCAAAGCCAGAATGGAGTCATTGCAGTCTGAAATCAGCCCTGGAGTCTTTGTGGAGTCCCTCCACTCTGGGCTGGCTGTTCCAGGCAGAGTGTCAAGGCAACTGCAGTGTTGAGAGAACTTTCTAGAACCTTTCAGCCAAGCAAGTCTCCTGAGGCAAATGTACAAGAGGCAGGACAACCCCAGGCAGCTCTCTATCGGGGTAAGTCAGAATACAGTGTGACTGAGTCGGGAAGAGGGATGCACACGGTCCAGGGAGGCTGGAAGGGAGAAGCCGGTGAGTGCCCCAGGAGCCTCCACACAGGCTACCTGTGAGCAGGGCCTGGGAGGATGGAGCGGAGTTTATCTGATGGCAGCAGGGAGGAAGGGCTTCTTAGGCGGAAGGGGGAACGTGAGGCAGAATCTAAAGGAGCATGACACAGAGCCTCACTAGTTAACAGGAGCTTTTTATCTCTTTTCCCATGTATTTCTCTTTCCTGTTAAAAATGGAAAATGTATTCAGATGTATGCTAATTACGCACCCCACACCCGGAATAGAAAAAGTCGTAGGCAGAGGCTGCAGAATCGTCACTCCTGCGGTAGCTTCTCGCGGTGAGAGATCACAGAGGCTGTGGCTTCCGAGGAAGGTCCTCAGACCCCGGTGCTCCAAGCCATCCTTGGGGCAGCTACGCTTGGCAGAAAAGTCGCAGACTGTGCAGCCTCACGGAGCAGGGTGCAGGGTGCAAGGCCCGATGCGGGCACTTTTAGGCTGCGTGACCTTGGACAAGTCATTTTGCCTCTCTTAATTTTCATTTCCAAAATCTAAAATAAGGATGCAGGATAAGGATACAGGCCCATCCTCCTGTCACTGTGTCTCCTCCAGGGCCAAGCGCTTGGACTGTCTCCCTGAGCGTTTGCCAACTGGAGGCCCAAGGCCACCTCTTCCTTGATCTAGAAGCTGCCTGGCTGCTTGACCCAAAGCACAAGAGCACCTTGATCTGTCTTTCACTCTGTTGTTGAGAAGACCTTTAAGAAGGTGAGACCAGCCAATCAGGAAGCACACCCATCTTCCCTGCTAGAACTCAGGCCAGCTTCCTGGTGACCTCTTACCAGGGTCAGCAGCACTAGCTCCATCAACAGGACCTGGATTCCTGTGCCCCTGGCTTCAGGGGGATGCCCAGAATGGAACTGTCTCCCTTTGACCCCACACAGAGCAGGTAAAGCGGTCTCCTCTTTGGATCTGGAGGGCTCTGGAATGTGTAGAGCCTGGGCTAGAATTCTGGTTCAGCTGTGACACCTTGGGCAGATCCACTCACCTCTCTGAGCCTCAGTTTCCTCACAGTTAAAATGGGGATGACAGCATTCACCTCACAGAATTACGATGAGGGTGACATTAAATGAGATAATATATGCAAAGTGGCAGATGTATAGTGAGTGCTCATAAACGGCAGCTATTTTTACCTCCATGAATGCACCTTCAGACTGTGCTAGGTTTTTCGGAAGCTCTCATTCCCTGAGAACCCTGTCCATGCTCTGAACCCCAGCTCAGAGTTCGTGATCTTGCTTGCCTCTCCCTGCACCCCTGTTTTTCTTGCTTAACCTCTTTTTGCTAAAAGGAAACTGAGGCTTAAAGAGGTGAAGTGAAGTGTCAGAGCTAGGATTCCAGCCCACCGTTCTGATGACAGATTTCGGGCTCTCTCCCCACTCTGTCACTCTAGTGGGCAGCTCACATTTGGGGCCAGGGTCCCGGAGGCCCTTCTGGACTCAAGGAAGGATGTCAGCTCCAGGAGAGGGGGCCTGGGGTCCAGCAGTGCTCAGCTTCCAGAGCACTTGGCACAGTGGTGCCAAGATTGTGGGAGTGCTCACCCAGGGAGGCAACGAGGGGTACATGGTCTGAGAATTTAACGGCAATAATAAAATCAACTGAAAGTTAGCTTGCTTTTAAAATTATAACCATGTACCTGCAATTCTAAACAATGTTCATGATATAATACCCCTCCTTGAAAAGAAATTGTTGGTCTATGTCTAAACAACTGCTGTGGCTGTTATCGAGAATTCGTGCGTGTGAGTAAGGCATGAGATCTAATGTATTATGAGAGTAATGTACATCAGCTTCTGATTAGCACGTTTTTATCACTTACTCTTTAAAAATATTATTCTTCATGGAAATTAATTCTTCTTCTTCTTTTTTTTTTTTTTTTTTGAGACAGAGTCTCACTCTGTTTCCCAGGCTGGAGTGCAGTGGCATGATCTCGGCTCACTGCAACCTCCACCTCCCAGATTCAAGCAATTCTCCTGCCTCAGCCTCCTAAGTGGCTGGGATTACAGGTGCACACCACCACACATGGCTAGTTTTTGTGTTTTTAGTAGAGGTGGGTTTTCACCATGTTGTCCAGGGTGGTCTAGAACTCCTGGCCTCAAGTGATCCACCCACCTTGGCCTCCCAAAATGCTGAGATTACAGATGTGAGCCACCATGCCCAGCCTCTACATGGAAATTAATTCTGAGCGTTCCTTGTCACACAGTCAGCCTTGACAAACTCAAATTCAGCTGTACATTCTTCTTTTGGGTATAAATTTGTAAAGATGCAGAGTTGTTCGAGTTCACTTTGGATGAAGTTTATCTCTACCCCTGTGATACTGTATATTCCTGTGTTTGAACAATAGATTTGAAATAAATAATAGCACAGTAATTGTAAAGATGAAGAAACTGACCTTGAGTTTCTTTAACTCTGTCATTCTGCATAATCACTTAAAGCTCTTATTTGTGTTTAAAATTTAAAACAGCAAAGTACACACTTTTAGATGTCATATTTTTGTTTGATAGTGTAACTTCCATTTACACATGAAAAATATGTTTCATGATTTCATTATTATTTTATTTCAGAGTATTATAATTTAATATTCCCCTTGTATAGAGAAGAGGATCTAAAAAATTGTCTTATCTGGATCAGATATGGTAGATATTCCCTGTCAAGGAACAACCAGACTGAAGCCAGTTCCCTGGGGAGCTGGAGTAACCTCTGCCTCCCTGCTCAGATCAGGACTGACTGTCCAGTGGTCTAGGGGACTGAGGCCATGTGCTGTGGTCTCATGAAGGAGGCAGTGGCCAATATGACATGGAAACACAGACTTTGGAATCAGAAAGACCAGGTCTGAATTCCAAATGGCTGTGTGGCTTTGAGTAAGTTACTTCACTTCTCTGAGCCTCAGTGTCATCATCTGTAAAATGGGAGATGCCAACAGTAACTATCTCTGGTTTGATGAGAGGGTTCAATGAGATAATGTTGCCAGATTCCACCCGGCCACAGTTGGTGTGCAAGGACTGGTGGCCACTGGCTTTTTTGTTGGTTTGTTTTTGTTTTTGTTTTTTTGAGATGGAGTTCTGCTCTTGTTGCTCAGGCTGGAGTGCAGTGGCCGTATCTCAGCTCACTGCAACCTCCGCCTCCTGGGTTCAAGCGATTCTCCTGCCTCAGCCTCCTGAGTAGCTGAGATTACAGGCGCCCGCCACCGTGACCGGCTAATTTTTTGTATTTTTAGTAGAGACAAGGTTTCACCATGTTGGCCAGGTTGATCTCAAGCTCCTGACCTCAGGTGATCCACCTGCCTTGGCCTCCCAAAGTGTTGGGATTACAGGTGTGAGCCCCGGTACCCGGCCCAGTCATTGTTAATGATGTAATTTCCGTTCATCAAGGGCTAGCAAGGAAGGAAAAGATTGGAAGTGAAAGTGCCTTTGCAAAATTTATGACAGTGGCAGACATTTGACCTGACTGTATCTTGCTTCTAACCCCCACGCTGTCCTTGCTCATTCCTAGATGTATACTGAGCTGACTATGGGAGGAATTTAGTTTATAGTTTAACTTTGAAAAAAAGATGATAACAGCCCCTTCCCAAAACGAACCAATCCTTCCTTGGGGATTGGACTTACTTTGTAAGACTAACATTAGCCAGAAGATCAGAAGTTACAGCTCGAGAGTCACGCAGCCAGAGGCCACAAGATTCCGAACCTCCTAACTGCTTCTGTAGATGGCATCACTATTATAAGACCTGAGATTGGTGTTCAAGGTATTGTTAAGGCCCTGAATTCTGCTGGACCTGCTGGCACCACCTAGACTGGTAAACTGGCTCATCAGGTCTTGGATCCCCACCAAGGGACTGACTCAGCACAAGAAGACAAGCTCCAGCTCCCTATAATTTCATCCCCGACCCAACCAATCAGTGACCCCATTCCCTAGCCCCCTGCCCACCAAACTACCCTTAAAAAATCCTGGCCTTTGCAATTTCAGGGAGGCAGATTTGAGTAATAATAAAAATGTCCTTCCACTTAGCTGACTCTGCATTTATTAAACTCTTTTTTGTTGCAAAAGCCTTCTTTTCTCCAGTGCACTGCCTTTTCTGGGCAGCAGGTGAAATGAACATATCAGGCTGCTGGCCCATTTCAGAGGCAGAACAGGGTGTGAGTGTGGGCATTTCCAGTGTGACCCCTGGCAGCTGGGATGAGCAGAACAACAGAGGTTCTGTTTATGGGCTCAGGTACATAATCTGGAGGGTATGATTTCTCAAGTGAAACTAGAGATGGAGAGTTTGCAGTGAAATCTTTCATTTTAAAACGTTGGTTCAAATACTTCTAAAACACTGTGAGGGTCAAACAAAACAAATGTGTGGGCTGAATGTGATCCATGGGCCACTGGTTAGCAACCACAGTCTAAGAAAAGATGGGTCCCGAAATACAATGAGAAGAAAGTCTGTTGCTCTGAGAAACATCAATTAATCTTTCTTTTCTTTCATCTTTGGCTCTCTAGCTCTGCTTTTCCTCTTCCCCTGCTTTGACTCTCCTCTACTCTCTATTTCATCTGTAAATGTCTCACTAGTTATCTCTGAAAGATTAGCACTCTTTATAATGTAACCATAATACCATTATCATACCTAAAATAATAGCAATATTTCATCAAATATCCAGTAAGTATTTGATACTTTCCCTGTCTTATATATATATGATATATATCTTATATATCAACTCATATGTTCTAATTCAGTGTTTTCAAACCCTTTTTCATCATGGTCCCCCTAAGGAGCTTTCGTAGACATATTTTCCCAGTCATAGCCTTCCCTCTCCTCATGAAATTTTAATAGCACAGATATACTCTATATTTCTTTGGATTCTGCAGCCCTTTGGAGAGCCACAAACCATTATAATAGCTAAGATTTTTCCATCATCCAAGCAGTTTTTGCTCCACCGGTGACAATGGTCCACCACCACCTTGAAAAATGTATGCTCTAGTGAGATCCATATGAGATCCACACATAACAATTGGTTGATGTGTTCTCTTAGACTTCTTTTAAGGTTTCCTCTCTATCTTTCTCTCTCTCAAGTTTTAAAAGCAATTAAGAAAATAATAATGTGCACATCTGTCTTTTAGAATTTCCCCTGAATTTTAGCTGAATTTTGCTGTCTGCATCCCCCTGGTGTTGGTTACCATGTTCCTCTGTCCCATGCATTTTCTGTGTATTGCTAGCTGGATCCAGTTGCGTTAATCAGGATGGGGATTGATTTTTTTCTTCCTCTTTCTTTTGCAAGACTGTATCTTTTACTGATGGGAACAGACATTGATGATCTGGTCTAGATTCATTAATTTATTAGGGTTTCTCTCCCTTTAAGTAAATTGCTTCTAAGAGTTAATTCCTCAAAAGGCTGAAAAAATTTGCATTTCTTAAGGGTTTATTCATTGCACTCCCTGCAAATAATGTTTTAAAGCTCCTTAATCTAAAACACAATGGCTATAATTAAAAGTTTAGCTCTGGTGGCTCTTGGAGGGCAGCAAAGTCATACATGTGAAATTCGTGTATTTCACAGCTCACTACAAACATAAGGAGAAAGGATGACCCAACCAGAAAAGTTCTTTCTGCCTTCTTTCCCTCCTTTGTTCCAATAATGAGTATTTACTAAGATCCTATTGTGAGTGCTGGATTCTCTCTTAGTATATAGGACCCCGGTATTGAGCCAGCCAGAGTGGGGAGCTGGTGTTCCCAGAATAAACCTGTTCCTGACATGCAAGACATATCTCCAAGGTATTTTTAGGTGTTGGTGAGGGTGTGGGGAGATAGCTCCTTTAAAAGCCAAATCCTCACTTGGAAGAGAAATAGGTTCACCAGAGGCTGCAGATCTGGTTAGAGTGTAATCTTTAACACAAAGCCAGATTGTACAGGGCAGGGTTTAGCCAAAGACTTGCTTCCAATGCTAATGAAGCAGAATTCCATCTTGAAGGGTGGAAGGAGGAAGCGTGGGGATCCAAGAGGGGCTAAGAACGAGATCTGTCTTTCTCCCCGGCTGGTGACTCTGGTGCCTAGTGGATGCTTGGAACCAACTCTTTGAATAAATGAAGACCAAGTGAGATAATATAAAGAAAAATGCTTTTGCAATCTGTAAAATGCTGTTATAGAATACTGGTTTGTTGTTTATTAAGGTGAATATTGACCTTGACCTTGGAGAGTGAGGGTGGGGTAAAGAATGTAGGGAGGAAAAGGAGTTATTATGTACCAGGTACTTTAAAAACATGGGTCTTGTTTAATTCCTGTAGCCCTTGTGGGAAGTAGGAATTCTTTTTTTTTTTTTCTTGAGACAGAGTCTTACTCTGTCACCCAGGCTGGAGTGCAGTGGCATGATCTCAGCTCATTACAACCTCCACCTCCCGGGTTCAAGTGATTCTTCTGCCTCAGCCTCCTGAGTAGCTGGGATTACAGATGTGCACCACCATGCCTGGTTAATTTCTTTATTTTTAGTAGAGATGGGGTTTCACCATGTTGACCAGGCTGGTCTCGAACTCTCAACCTCAAGTAATCCGCCTGTCCTGGCCTCCCAAAGTGCTGGGATTACAGGCATGAACCCTTGAGCCCCTGTGCCCTGCCAGGAATTCTTATTCTATGATTTGTCGGATTCTACACATTTATTTTGTCAACCTAAAAAAAAAAATCAAAAAGCTCAAGATCTAGTTGAAAGAGTTTATTCAAGATCAGTGTGGGGGGGCGGGGGGGGGGGGGTGGAAGGTGAGAATGGTCTATATTATGTAGGCAAAAATGGAGGTGCTAAACAGTATTATAAGGTTTTCCATACAAAAGCTAACATACAGATACAAGATTTGTTTGGTGACGATTGATTACACTCTAAGGGGGTTGCTTAACATTCACTTGCGAAAAGGTAACAATCACCAGGGTCTCTGTCTCCAAAGTCATTTAGTCTATGTTTGAATAAAGAACAGGGGATCTGGTTAACACATAACATTTCAACACAAAGGTCAGGAAGCAAAAAACATCCAAAAACAGCTGGTGTTATGTGACTCAGTTTACAAGGCTTAACTTTTCCCCTGGCCACAATACATTTGGAAGTCCTGAAATTTTATTTTCTTTTTACAGTTTTGATTTTGCACATTCCAGAAACACACTAGACTGGGTGCTAGACAATTCTGACAATCCCTCCGTTTCTTTATTAATTCATTCAATAAATATGTATGGCATGCTTGCTCCAAGCCACTTTGCAAATGAAGACACTGGAGTCAGTGCCTTGGCATGTCACTTCATCCCTCTGGACTTCGGCTTCTTTAAGTGTGAAATGAGAACAATACAACTGGCTTTACTGGTCTCCTGGGAGGCTTCCCTGAGAACCTGGCGCATGGTAGGGACTGGCCAAAAACAGCAGGGCAGGGTAGCCCAACCTGAGTTTTCCTTTGCTGTGTAGACCTGGGGTTCTTATTTGGATGATATTCTAATTGGGGACATCAGTCCACTTTGTTTTTCTTCTTTCCCTCCCCTCTTACCCCTCCATTTCTTCCCTGTCTAGGCAATGCATGCTTATGTAATTATGCCCTTACTTAAGAAATCCCACAGGCTGATCTTGAAACAAACCAGGCTTGGAGACCCCATCGGAGACCCCACATAGACTCTCCTGCTTGGAGGGAGTCGCAAACAATTACTTCACTATCATCTGACTGAAGTCAAGATAGCTCCAACCCTGACAGGCGAGCGAACGAGACTCACCACAGACCCCGCACCCTGCACCACTCCCACGTGTCTCCTATACCAAGTTTCCCTTTAAAACCCTATGGTAAATTTTAAAGTTTAAAATAGTACTTCAGACTGGGCGCGGTGGCTCATGCCTGTCATTCCAGCACTTAGGGAGGCTGAAGCGGGCGGGTCACCTGAGGTCAGGAGTTTGAGACCAGCCTGGCCAACATGGTGGAACCCTGTCTCCACTAAAAATACAAAAATTAGCTGGGCGTGGTGGCGGGTGCCTGTAATCCCAGCTACTCAGGAGGGTGAGGCAGGAGAATTGCTTGAACCCAGGAGGCGGAGGTTGCAGTGAACCGAGATAATGCCACTGCACTCTAGCCTGGGCGACACAGCGAGACCCCATCTCAAATATAAATAAAATAAAATAAAGTACCTAAGAATGCTAGTTCACCATCTTCTTGATTTGGTGGGTCTCTGATTAAAACTGCTTTCCCCACAACCGATCCTCGCTTCTCCTGTTCTGGTCCCATTACAATACCATTTCCTTGGGGGAATTTTGGAAATGAGGGACAGTATTTTTTTTTGTTTGCTTTTTATTTTTTGTTTTTTGTTTTTTTTTGAGATGGAGTCTTGCTCTGTCGCCGGGCTGGAGTGCAGTGGCCCAATCTTGGCTCACTGCAACCTCCGCCTCCTTAGTTTAAGCGATTCTCCTGCCTCAGCCTCCTGAGTAGCTGGGATTACAGGCACCTGCCACCACGCCTGGCTAATTGGGGCAGCTTTTTTGTTGCCATGAGGATTGTGAATGCTTTCAGCATTTAGGAGAAAGGCACAAGGATGCTTGGGTCCTGCTGTGGGCACAACAGTACTGCACAGTGAGGCATGAGGAAGAATTGTCCAAATCCCCCCAGATACTATAATGTCCCACCAGGCTAAACAGTACAACCATACATCAATAATACTCCAATATTTAATAGGGAAAAGCTTTCACAAAATGATATGTAAAATCTCAGTAACTCAGGAGAAGTTTCTTACAGAAGGAGAGGCTTGAATGGAAGAAAAACACTGTCTTGAGATGATTGACCAATTTCTCTTTTATGTGCATCTAATTCATCGTAGACCATATATTTCCAATCTCATGTTTAGTTGAAAAGGGTTTCCAGCCAACAGTATAGTTACTACAAAAAGAGTCATTGAATACTGGTAGCAAAAGAGATTTGATATCTCTTTTTGAGACGGAGTTTCGTTCTTGTTGCCCAGGCTGGAATGCAATGGCACAGTCTCGGCTCACTGCAACCTCTGCCTCCCGGGTTCAAGTGATTCTCCTGCCTCAGTCTCCTGAGTAGCTGGAATTACAGGTATGCACCACCATCCCCATCTAATTTTTGTATTTTCAGTAGAGACGGGTTTTGCCATGTTAGTCAAGCTAGTCTCGAACTCCCGACCTCAGGAGATCCACCCACCTTGGCATCCCAAAGTGCTGGGATTACAGGCATGAGCCACCACGTCCGGCCTGATATTTCTTACAACAGACTTAGATCTGAATTGTACTAAATTAGTGGAAATATATTAAATGCAGAAATCTCACTAAGTTTCATGGAATAAAGTTTTCGAAAATATTTAAAATGATTGCTGTTCAATATAATTTTATTTTTCTTATAGCATAGTGATAAGAAATCTATGTTCTAGAAACTGCACATTAAAATCATTTATTTTGGGATTGCCTGATATTTTTCCTTTTCCTTTTTATTTTTATTTATTTATTTATTTTTTAGACAGAGTTTCACTCTTGTAGTACGGGCTGGAGTGCAATGGCACGATCTCGGCTCACTGCAACCTCTGCCTCCTGGGTTCAAGTGATTCTCCTGCCTCAGCCTCCCAAGTAGCTGGGATTACAGGCTCCTGCTACCACGCCTGGCTAATTTTTGTATTTTTAGTAGAGACGGGGGTTTCACCATGTTGGCCAGGCTGGTTTCAAATTCCTGACCTCAAGTGATCCGCCCACCTCAGCCTCCCAAAGTGCTGGGGTTACAGGCATGAGCCACCGCAGCCGGCTTATCTTTTTAATCTAATAAGGTTTTCAGTTGACCACAAAGATTTTCTTAAGTCTTTAGTGTTATTATTTTTCCTTTTCCAGACCATACCTTACGTGCTGTCTCCTGTTAGAAGAAAAACTTTAGACAAATTAAATGTAACGGTTTTTAATTGAGCAAAGAACAAGTGGTGAATCGGGCAGCCCCCTAGCCAGAATAGTTCAGAGGTACTCCAGCACTGCTGCGTGGTAGGAAAAAATTTATAGATAGAAAAAGGAAAATGACATACGGAAAACAGAAGTGAGGTACAGAAACAGCCAGATTGATGAGAGCTGGGCGTTTGCCTTATTTGAACACGGTTTGAACAGTTGGCTGCCTATGAGTGGTAAAGTCTGGCTTCTGGGATTGGCTGAGACTTGGCTACTTGTTACAAGAGTAGGTTATGTCTGTTCACACATCCAGTTAGGCTACAGTTCACTACTTATAGAGAAACCTTTAGGCAGAGCTTAAAATATGTAAGGAAGCAGCTTCAGGCTAAACTTAAAATTTAACACTCCTCTCTAAGGATACAGAGTCCCAGGTCTTGAGACTGAGTGAATGCCTCGGCGTATACTAAAATTTCAAGACAGAAGTTATGTTTGCTGGGATACTTTGTCACTACCCTGTCCTTTGTCACAACACGGAGAATTATTTTGACACTACGCTTATAAATAAGGCCCACCTACTTTGCGAGAATATCACGCATCCTGATTTTCTCCATTAGTCTTGGCATGTTAACCAAACTCCAATGAAGGTTATCTCCCTTTCCTTATCACATGTCAGTCAGCCTAGTCTATTTATACCGACCCTAACACTGGCTTTTAATCTGAGGTCTACCCTGCCTCTGCTCCTTCATGTCTCTGTACTTCTTACACCTTCTATAAGGCATCTCAGCACCTTGTCCTCTTTAATCCAAATTTATACACTATAAATAGGAACCGGCATCTGACTACTTCACTGTGTCTTCTATATAGTCATGTCTGAGCACTTACTCATTGAAATATGCATTATTGCATTATGGATTTTTAAATATTTTCTTTTATATGTGTATGTATATTTTTGGGTGTGTTATATATATATTCACATCTTGGATGTAGGTAGGTTATGTTATCTAAAATTTCAGGATAGTAAAGGGAACGCTTTTTTTTTTTTGTGATGGAGTTTTGCTCTGTCACCCAGGTGCGGTGCAGTGGCGTGATCTCAGCTTACTGCAACCTCTGCCTCCTGGATTCAAGAGATTCTCCTGCCTCAGCCTCCCGAGTAGCTGGAATTACAGGCGCCTGCCACCACGACCAGCTATATTTTGTATTTTTAATAGAGACATGGTTTCACCATGTTGGCCAGGCTGGTCTCAAACTCTTGACCTCAGGTGATCTGCCTGCGTCGGCCTCCCAAAGTGCTGAGATTACAGGTGCCCAGCCAAAGGGAATACTTTTTAAAAACTGAAACAAATCAAACTTCCCCCTCAGAAATATATATATTTTTTAACAGCAAGGATTGGATACACTAGAAATGCATTTTTTTCTGATTTGCTTACAAAAAATGATTACAAAAAATTGATTACATATATTGATGGCATTGCGTGTAAGGGGCTGAGAGCCTTGTCTCCAGAAGATCCCGATGACATTGGGGCTCTGTGACTGAAGTCTTGTCCTGCAGCCACAGCGTCCATGCTAAAGGGTTGTCTCTTCACTGCCCCCTCTGCCTCAGTCTCTCCTGTTCCCCTGCAGCACTCCAGGGTGACAGGCTCACCGTGTTCCTCCCTGCTTACCAGCAGTCTTTCAGGGCATTCAGTGTAGACAGCATGAGCACTTCATGTTTGCACAAGGCAGGCCCAGCCACTGCTTCCGCCTCTGAACTCTGGGGAGGCTCCGTGGTTGGAGGGATCCAGACAGCCCTTATGTCGTGCCCCTGCCTCATCACTCTGGTGCATTTTGGGGTCTTGTAGTGGCTGAGGCAGGCAGGATGCCCTGCTCAGTGCTTCCCAAATGTCAGTGTGTGGAGTCCCATCATGTAGTACCTGCCATGTCCTGCCGATGTCATGAGAAGGCTGTTCAGAGCACAGATTCTAGATGGAAGGTGCCTGGGTTCAAATCCTCCCTCAGCTGCCTCCTGTGTGGCCATGGAAAATGACTCAACCATGCTGTACCTCTGCTTCTCCATCTGGGAAATGGGTATAATAATGGCACCTACCTTACTGGGTTGCTCTCTGGCTTTAATGAATTAATCTGTGAAGAATGCCCAGCCCGTGGTAAGCATTACGCAATTGCTGGATACACCTTGTTTAATATTTTCTTGAGATCAGCTCACTTTTTAAAACTTTAAGTTTAGCTTTGCTGTAAGAAATAATTCCCCTTCACAGCACAGATTGTAGCTGCTGTTTGTATGTTTTTCCCATTTACTTTCAAATAAGCACCTGACTATTAAAATGAAGACTGGCGGTCTGCATATCACATGTCGACAGGGTGGATATGTCCCGTCCCTTCCATCCCAGAAAGAAAGGCTCACGTGGGGATCCCCAGTGTCCCAGGCCCAGGGGGGAGCAGGCACTGCTGAGTACTTCACCGATTTGACAGTTGAGGAAACTGAGTCCCAGGTCTTGTCCAAGACACTGGGAAGGCGATTCCCCTCCACCGCCCGCAGGCCAGGGGTGAGGGATCACCTCCATATTCATCGCCGTGCTCCCAGGCACTGCTGGAGCCTCTGAGAGGAGACTGTTATTCCGTTTTTGCTGAAGTCATGCATTTTGGAGCTATTTGGCTTCTTTCACACCCACCCCTAGTGGGGGTGGCTGTGGGAATCGTGCTCTGGCAGATAATTAAAATTTCAAATGAGTGAGGAGCCAGGAGGCCTGTATCTTCTGGAGGAGATGTGCTAATGGGCTTGAAGTGAGGGCCGCAGCTGTGGGGCCAGGGAGAGGGCCTGAGAGGACATGGCTGGGCCGCCCCGGAGCTGCTCTTCCCCCCACCAACCCCTCCACCCTCTACCCCCCTCCCTCGGCTGCAGAGGCCTCGCCCCTGCTGGAGTCCCCTCCCTCCCTCCCTCCCAGCCTGCACATGGCCTTCTGCAGGGGAAATGGGACTCTGGCTCTCCTGGTCACAGCCCTTTGGTGGCTTTGCACGGCTTACAGCAGGGAAATCTCAAAACAAGACCCCCAGACAAACTGCCGCAGCAGCACCTAAGAACCTGTTAGAAAAGCAAATTCTTGGCCCCACCCTAGACCTGCTGACCCAGAACCTCAGAGATGGGGCCCAGAAATCTGCATTTCACAAGCCCCCAGGTGGTCCTGATGCTGGCTCCACACAGGATTGTTGATGTAAGTGAGCTTACTGTTCAGGGTGGCCGGCCCAGTGCCTGATGCTGAGTAATTCAACAATGATGACTATTTATTGATCAACTACTATGTGCTAAAGACTGTTGTTGGTGTTTGAGATAAATCTATGAACAAAATGAATCAAGATCCCTGCCTCGTGGAGCTTATAGTCTAGCTGGGAAATACAGAGCACACGTAAAAATAAACCCCAAAATACAGTACCTCAGTACATGACACAGGCTGTTAGGAGATGATAAGACTATGGGGAAAAGAACAGGAAAGGGCCATGTGGGAGGATCAGGAGTGGCAAGTGGGCAGGTGTGGCTGCGTGGTTTTGCCATTAAATAGAATGAGTGGGGACAGAGACATGTGAGTGAAGACTTGCAGGAGGGGATGCATCAGCCAGCAGACATCTGGGGAAAGGCGTCCCCAGCAGGAGCAGACATAGGACCAGAGCAAAGGCCTCTGACAGCACCCGCCTCGCTTGCTGGCGTAGCAGCCGGGCGGCTGGCAGACCAGGCATAGTGATCGAGGGGAGTCTGACCTGAAGGGGAGGCCAGGATGAGAACAGGGCTGGACCTTGCGGGCCTGGCAGACCTCTACTTAGAACTGAGACTTTCCTCTGAGTGGAATGAGAGTTACTGGGAGTTTTTTGAGCAGAAAACTGACATTGATGGGACTGATATTTGAAAAGGCTTGCAGTGGGTGCAGGGTTGAGAAAAGGCTTAGGTGAGGGTGGTGGTAGGTGGGGGCCTCTCAGGAGGCTGCCTTAGAGTCCAGGCCAGGGAAGACGGCAACGTGAACCAAGGTGAAGAGTCGCAGGTTACAAGATACGGTTGAGCAGAGGCAATGAGGTTTCCTGGCACAGTGGATGTAGAGTGGGAGAGGAAGCGGGGAAATGACCAAAGATTTGGTCAGACAGGACAAATAAGTTCTGGAGCTATAGTGTACAATATTGCAACTAAAGTTAATAATATAAAGTCTTGTGTAGTTGAAAATTGCTAGGAGAGTAGCTCTTAAATACTCTCACAACAAAAAAATAATAAGTAGGTGAGGTGATGGAAATGTTAATTAGCTTGATTTAACTATTTTATGATGATACAGATATCAAAACATTTTAGTGTACACCATAAATATATACATTTTTTATTTGTCAACTCCACCTTAATTTTAAACAAGAAAAAAAAAAAAGGAAAAGAAAAAGAAGGAAAATATGGCCAGGCATGGTGGCTCACACCTGTAATCCCAGCACTTTGGGAGGCTGAGGCTGGAGGATCACAAGGTCAGGAGTTTAACACCAGCCTGGCCAACATGGTGAAACCCCATGTCTGCTAAAAATACAAAAATTAGCTGAGCATGGTGGCTCACACCTGTAGTCCCAGGTACTCAGGAGACTGAAGCAGGAGAATCGCTTGAACCTGGGAGGTGGAGGTTGCAGTGAGCCGAGATCGCACCACTGCACTCCAGCCTGGGCAACAGAGTGAGACTCCATCTTGAAAAAAAAAAAAAAAAAAGAAAGAAGAAGAAGAAGGAAAATGTAAGAAAGGAAATGTGAAGTCAGAGATGATATACCAAGGTCTCGTCTGAGTGGGTGGAAGAAGGGGGTCGCTGCAAACGGAGACAGGGAAGGTTGTGGGTGGAACAGTGTTTCAAGGGAAGATCTGAGTTAGGTTTAGACATCTTAAGTTTGTCTATCAGATGACCGAGGAGAGATGGTAAGTAGGAAGTTAGACTCAAAGCGGGAGTTCAGGAAAGTGCTCTGAAGACGTCAACTCGAGACTTGTCAGACAGATGACATTTAAAGCCTCAAATCTGGCTGGGAGCTCTAGGGAAGAGAGTGTTGGCAGAGAAGAAGTCACCAAGGACTGAGCCCTGAGGCACAAGAACATTTAGAGAGAAGGAAAGAAAATCCTTAGAGCAAAGGAGGCTGAGAGGGAGATCAGAGGACTAGGAGGGATCAGGAGGATGGGGTATGGAGCCAGGAAGGGCACTGTTTTTCAGAGGTGGGAGTGATGCTCAACACAGCAGAGGGCCCTGCAAGAGGAGAACCAGGCCCCCACCTGGGATCTGTTGATGTGGAGTCACTGGTGACTTGGGCAAGAACAGCTTTGGTGTAGAGTTGGGGGAAAAGCCTGACTGAAGTGGGTTTAAGGTGAAGGGGAGAATTGGAAGCCACAAGCATGGTCAGCAAGAACTTGCCTACAAAGGGAAACAGAGAAATGGAGAGGTATCTGGAGGTGGGGTGGGGTGGTGTAGGTGGGATCCAAATAGCAGCATCACCAGGGGTGTTTTTGCAAACTAAGTGTATGGGGCTATGAACCAGCAGTGATGGTGCCAAGGGGTGGCTGGAAGAGGGTGGGGAGTGGGTGGAGGGCGTCTTAAGTATCTGCTCCCACATCTCTATCAGCCACCCACAGTCTTGTCATACCACATACAATCTCAGTAAAAACACTGCGTCTGTGCTGCAAATGCAGCATATTCAGTCAATTCGGGGCGAGGCTGGGCCTGCCTATTTTTAGCAGATCCTCAGGTGATTCCAGTAAGTGCTGCCACTAGTCTGAAAAATTCTCTGCCTGGATAGCTCCTAATCCTCCTTCAAATTCCAGATCAGTTGGAAAAACTTCTCTGGGTACTTTTTTTTTTTTTTTTTTTTTGAGACGGGGTTTCCCCGTGTTGGCCAGGCTGCACTCAAACTCCTGACCTCAGGTAATCCGCCCCCCTCAGCCTCCCAAAGTGCTGGCATTACAGACATGAGCCATCGCACTGGCTCTGGGTACTTTTTGAGACAGGAAAGTCAGGGGCAATTATGTGGGTGTTGTGGGTGAATGTCCCCTGGGAACATGAGGCATGAGACACTCTTTATCCTTCAGTAGCCAGGGACGTTCACAGAATGGTGAAGAATCGTTGGGTTTAGAAATAATGTTGCCAGGCCAAGCGCAGTGGCTCACACCTGTAATCCCAGCACTTTGGGAGGCCGAGGCAGATGAATCACAAGGTCAGGAGATCGAGACCATCCTGGTTAACACGGTGAAACCCCGTCTCTACTAAAAATATAAAAATTAGCTGGGCGTGGTGGCATGCACCTGTAGTCCTAGCTGCTCGGGAGGCTGAGGCAGGAGACTCACTTGAACCTGGGAGGCAGAGGTTGCAGTGCGCCGAGATCACGCCACTGCACTCTAGTCTGGGCAACAGAGCAAGATTCTACCTCAAAAAAAAAATAAATAAATAAAAGATGGGAAAGCTATGTTCTTAACATTTTTAAAATGATAATTGATCCTAAAAATTGTAACCAATACTAATGCACAAAGCATTTTATAAGTTTTAGACTAGTAATAAAAAATGATACTAAAACTGAATTTAAGACTGTCTCAAAAATACAAAAATAATGGTAATGTTGTCTTGTAGACTCTTCAGGATTATTTGATTCTATAGGAGTCTGTGCTTTTCATGGTCTTTGAGTTAGTTACAACTCTGCGAGTTGTAGAAAACTGACATTGAAGCAAATGACTCTTGTCCATAGTGACACAAATGAACTTTGCTGTGGAGGCTCAATTGATTTCTGCCCTGTGGAAGGTCAGATCTGCAAATGCTAACAACTTCATTTCAACACTCCTGATTGCTTACTCAAGGGTCTGTTCTTCAGACTCTCCTTTGAACCTGTTGTACGAGCTTATTGGTTCTCTCATTATTAATGAGCTCAATATGATTTTGAACACGCATTCATTTTATATTTGTGTCACAGTCATGAGCTTCCCTTTTAACAATTATTCTCTAACTGTTTTTAATTTGAAAATGGTGGCTAGTGTGCTCTGTGATGAGTGGAGAAAGAGAAAAATCTTAGAGAATGCTTGATTTGTGAGCATGGTCCAAGTCTGGCCAAAGGGAGTTTTGCTAAAAAAGGTCAAGGGTCTTCTTATGGAACTCAAGGGTAGGCAGAAGGGCCAGGCTCCATTTAAACTGGGAATGGGGCATGCAATTCTGCCCCCAGGCTGCCGCCCAGGCTGGAGCACAGTGATGTGATCACGGCTCACAGCAGCCTGAAACACCTGGGCTCGGTGATCCTCCTGACGCGGCCCCAGGAGTAGCTGGGATTACAGGCATGCATAACCATGCCTGGCTCAGCCTTTTTAAGGAAGTCTCTGATGTGCTCAGAGATCACCTGCTTTCAGAAGAGCTGACCTCAGAATGCTATCCCCTCCTGGCCCCATCAGTGCTGGCCACTGGTGAGGGGGTGGGGGGTCACAGAGCAGCTCTCCATATTGGGCTGTCTATTACAGGTTATCATTCATCTGCATTGGCACCTTCAGGACTCTAGGAAGACAGTCAGCCACCAGAAGCCTTGGGCTGTCCCTTCCTGAGCACCTACTGAACGCTGCATCCACTGGACCCCAAACCCCATTTTACCAGAGTTTCTCAAAGTGTGCTCTGGAGGCCACCTGCATCCACATTGCCCAGGGAGCCTGTTTAAACAGTCAACTCTTAGGGCCCATTCCAAAGCTATAGAACCAAACTTTAAGCAGGGACCCAAGGACTCTGCATCTCAGCAGACTCCCTGGGTGATCCTGCTGTATACCATGGCTTGGGAGTGGCTGTGTCATGTCAGCCCTGCAGTTAGGAGCACAGGCCAGGGACCTGCTCCTCTCGGCTCTCTGAAGAAGGTGGGGAAGCAGTAGAAGACCTTCCGTGCCGAGGCTGTGGGGCCCTGCAGGGTTCCGGTCCCACAGGCAGTTTGGAGAAAACTACTGCTAGGGTGTCTTCTGCACACAAGGCTAACCCTGGGCTGCAGGGAGGGCCCTTCTCTTAACTCTCTTTCACTTAGGTGGGGGTGGGGGAACAGCAAGCATAGAGAAGACAATGAGTCACACCAGGCTCCATTCCTCACTCCACCCTGGTCAAGCCGCTTCACTCTTTCATCCCGGTTTCCTTACACTATATAGTGGGCCGTCATTAGCAAAATGGATGTTAGCTGTTTTATGTCATCAAAACACTATTGGTGTCTACGCTATTTCCTCTCCTCCGGTATTATCGCTTCCCCTTTCCTGGGAGGAGCCCTTTTCCCACACGAAGTGCCTATGGCTTGGGTCCCTCCATGAGTCACACGAGGACAATGAGAGCCAGGACCAGGCCTTCGGTTGAAACCACCAGGAAGAAAGGCATTCTCCCCATTGGCTGGGAGCCGTGGGACTGTAGGCTGGGGGCCAGCTTCTCTCCACGAAGGGGAATTTTGCCTGGGAAGGAAGCCAGTGTAGGGGAAAGTAGGCTTGAGAGGAAGGAGACCAAGGAAAAGTCTAGATGACACCCAGTGAGTCCCTGGATGCAGTCAGACCTCAAAGCCAGGTCTACCCCAGGCGTAACGTGCCAGCAGATTCTTTTTCTGTTAAAGTTAATTAGAGTTGATTTTCTGTTGCTGAAGGAGTGATAGAAGGCCAAATGCAAGCAGCAACTACCAAATCAGAAGCTTGTGTCTGATGCTAAATGGTGCATCACTGCTGTCTGTTTAGCACTTGGCGACTGGGATCCTCTTTAGCTTCTTATAATTTGAGCTGGATACTTGCTCTTTTTCCTTTATTTCACAGCTTGACCCACGGTAACAGCCTGCAGAGTTGAATGCTCGTGTGGAGAAGGCATGTGGCTTTTGGCTAAGCGACTGTCTTTTTTAATTGGCTGCCTGGAGGGGGTTAAGAAATCAGTGCAGAAGAATGCTGGGCTTGATTAGTGATGTCTGCCACGAGAGCAGAAACTGAGTGCAGGTGTGCGGGCTACATCCTTGCCAGCGTGAATTAGTCTTTGATGTTGTTTATTCCAAGTCAACAAAATTTGACTTCCCCAAATTGGTTTCCCAAAGTGGTGCCACTTGCCAACCCAATTCAGGAATTGGAGCATAGGAAGATTTATGGCCAGAGGTGACTGCGGCCCCTGTGGTGGAGGGGAATTCATGAAGGACTAGGGCTGATGGCCAGAGGTCACATTCAGCCTCTTTCAGGTTCTGGGTGCCAGTGGGCAAATCACTTTTCGGGGGCCTCCTTGACTGAGTCTGTAATAAAAGGGAGTTAAACTTGAGGCCCCCCCACCCCCGCCCGCGAACTTGTCTGCCAGAAACACTGCCCTGTGCAGTCCTCCCACTGGACTTAACACTCCGATGACATCAATTTACTTGTCATTCCCCAAACACACTTTGTCTCTGTGTCTTTGAGGATATTTGTCTCCCTGTGAGATGTCATCTTTAGCAACCCCTCATCAGTCCTCAGGGCCCTCCTCAAATGCCCCTTCTTCTACCTCAAGCAGGGGCTGTCAGAGCCTTCACTTGGGTTGAGGCTATGCCATGGCTGAGTCTGTCACCCCCCACCAGGCTGTGAGCTACTTGAAGGCAGGTCCAGGTCTGATTCGGCTCATGCCCCAGAACTTGGCAAGTGACCTGGCACAGGCAGAACAAGAGCTCAGTCAATGTCTGCCGAATGAATTGGTAAATGACCACTTTACAGAGACAGGAGGCAGCTTAGAAATGGAGGGAAAGGAAAGATCCTGAGGAGTTATTCCTCCCTCCCTCCCACCCTTCCTTCCTCCTGCTCTCCCTTCCTCCCTCCCTCCTTTCCTTCCTCTTTCCTTTCTTTCTCCTTCCTTCCCTCCTTCCTTGCTGCCTCCCACCCTCCCTGCCTGCCTCCCTCCTTTCCTTCTTCCTTTTCTTCATTCCTTCTTCCCTCCCTCCTTCCCTCCCGCCTTTCTTCTTTCTTCTTTCTCCTTCCCTTCTTCCCTCCCTCCTACATTCCTCCCTCCCTTCCTCCCTACTTTCCTTCCCCCTTCCTCCGTCTCTTTCTTTTCCCCCCTCCCTTTCTTTCTTCCTCCTTCCCTTCCTATTTCCCTCTCTCCTCTCTCCCTCCCTTCTTCCTTCCTTCTTCCCTCCTCCTTTTCTCCTCCCCTCCCACTTCCCTCCCTATCTGTCCCTTCCTTCTTCCCTCCCTCTCTCCTTCCTTCCTCCCTTCCTTTCTTCCTCCCTTCCTCCGTTCCTTTCTCTCTTCTTCCCTATTCTCCTTCCTTCTCCCTCCCTCCCTTCCTTCCTCCCCTACTTCCTCCTTCCTTCTTCCCTCCCTCTCCTCCCATCCATCTTCTCCCGTAGAATTTCCAAGCAGAAAGAGCCTTTGAGATTGCTGTCATTGCCTTTGGAGATGAAACCCCTGCTTTATGGAATTGGCCTGGGCTGTCTGGGCTAGAGGGGTGGGAGGTGGCCTGTTCTCCTGATCTGCCTTCACCTCAGAAGGCTGTGCCACCGCTGCTGCTTCTCCAAAGAGTCAATCAGAAGCACTGTTTACATGCTAAAGCCTGTTTTTCTCTGAACTTCCTGCAAATTGGACGGAATGTGCTAAATACATAATGAATCTGCTAAACTCTTTAATGCACTTGCAGCTCTTATTGATTTCCTCGTTGATTACATATAATTTGCTGAACTGATTTGGCTGTGTGACTTGAAAGGCATTTGGGAAAAATCTCTGTAATTTGTCACTCTGCTCACCCTGGACTTTAAAATGAATACAGAATGATACATTAGAAAAAGTTTCAGGGTTGTGATCCAGATTATCTTCAACGGATGACACCACATTCAAAGGAACAATACTGAGTTCCAATTATATGCCATGCTGTGTGGGAGCTGCTGGGGTTTCGCTGATGCCCAGGAGGACATTTCCGACCCTGGCATGTTCACAGTCCAGTAGGGTGGAGGGTGGTGGATAGACAAGCCTGCCACTGCTTGCAAGTCAGAGATTGGGAACACGGAAGAGGAGCCATTAAGTTCATTTGTCAAGGTCACAGAAGTCTTCGGAGGGAATTTGAACTCCGAGCTGGCAGGCCAGATGTGGTAGATATCTGTTGATCTTGCCTGACCAGCTTCCTTTCTCCCTTCTTTGATAATAGCACCCAGGTTGGCTGGGCGAGGTGGCTCATGCCTGTAAACCCAGCACTTTGGGAGCCCGAGGCAGTTGGATCGCCCGAACTCAGGAGTTTGAGACAACCCAGGGCAACATGATGAAACCCCTTTGCTACTAAAAATACAAAATAGGCCAGGTGTGGTGGTGGGTGCCTGTAATCCCAGCTGCTCGGGAGGCTGAGGCAGGAGAATGGTGTGAACCCGGGAGGCGGAGCTTACAGTGAGCTGAGATTGCACCACTGCACTCCAGCCTGAGAGACAGAGTGAGACGCTGTCTCAAATAATAATAATAATAATTAACCGGGTGTGGTGTCATACACCTCTAGTCCCAGCTACTTGGGAGGCTGAAGCAGGAAAATCGCTTGAGCCCCAGAGGCGAAGGTTGCAGTGAGCCGAGATCGCGCCACTCCACTCCAGCTTGGGCTAGAGTGAGGCTCCATCTCAAGAAAAAGAAAAGTAGCACCCAGGTTTTCATTGACAAGTCCCATCCCATCCTCCATCCCACGAGGTCGTGATGGAACAGCTGTTCCCCCCCCACCTCCACATCACAGGCAAGATTTGGGTCCTTCAGACCTTACACCTGAAAATCTCAATTTGTCACAGCATCTTATAAGGACAGAAGGTAGTTGCAGCCTTGACATCCCCAAACTGCCCTGGAATTTCTACTGCTGAGACTCAGGCCCTACCTGGGTTCTTTCCTTCTGGAATCTCAACCAAGAATCCTTTTTAGGGTCTATGAGCAGCTCAGTACCAGAGTGGGTTTCTCTTGCTCACAGTCCTAAGTGGTACAGTAGGGGGAAGCACCTTTTTCTCCATCCCGCTGAGGAAGAATCCATCTTTCCTCCCTGTCAAGACCACGACCCATGGCCATCCCTCTGTCAGAGCCAAATGCCATGACTTCCATATTACATTTTCCTCCCTGAGCTCTCCACTGACCTCCAAACTTGTACATTGATATAGTTTGGGTGTTTGTCCCCTAAAAGTCTCACATTGAAATTTGATCCCCACTGTTGGAGATGGGGCCTAGTGGGAGGTGTTTGGGTCACAGGAGTGGATCCTTCATGAATATCATGGTGCCATCCTCATCCTCAAGGTAATGAGTGACCTCTTGCCTCTATTAGTGCCTGAAAGATCTGATTGTTAAAAAGAGCCTAGCATCTCCTCTCTCTCTTTTTTTCCTTTCTCCCTTGCCATGTGATGCCTCTTCCCCTTCCCCTTTTGCCATGATTGGAAGTTTCCTGAAGCCGTTACCAGAAGCAGATGCAAGCACCATGCTTCTTGTATAGTCTGCAGAACTGTGAGCCAAATAAACCTCTTTTCTTTATAAATTATCCAGTCTCAGGTGTGCCTTTGTAGCAACACAAGACAGACTAAGACAACGTCCAACTGCCTCACTAACAGGGCCCCTCGAGTGTCTACTACACATCCAAACCACGCATCTTCATTCCCACTCTCCTGTCTCCACAACCAGCCAGTTCTACTCCATCTTGGTAATGATATATATTACTATCCAGCCTTTAGCTCAAGTGAGTTGTCATCTCTCTGCTTGGTCCTCTCTCTACCAGACTAACCCCTATCCATTCACCAGTCCTGTTGGTTCCACCTCCAGTTCCATTTGGAACACATCCTTGACCCCAATTTGACTCCATCAATCAGACTGAGGCATCGTCTCTCACCTGGGATCTGCAGTAGCTTCTTAAACCCAACCTTAAACTCTATACCCCTATATACTCCTCTGCTTAAAACTCTTCTAAGGCACCCATTGCAAGTGAGACAACTATTCAGATTTCCCACTGCAACCTGAACATGTAGCTCCATTTGGCCCCTTCCCACTTCTCTGTCTTCACCTCCTACCTCTCTTCTCTGTGTCTAACCCTCAGCTGACTGTGCTTTCTGTGCCTGGAAACCACAGAGCTCCTCAGGATCTTTGCACTGGCATGTCCATCTGCCTGGATTGTTCTTCTTATAAAGGTTCTTAGGTCTGGCAGGGCTTGGAGTAGACCCACCTGCTGCAGCAGTCCTAACACTGTGGAGACCATTGTGACAGGACAGAGGAACCCCAGGATCTCTGCCATTTGCATGAGACCAGTGAGACAGAACACTTGCATAAGTTAGGCAAAGGAGAGTTATTACTCAGAAATAGGCAGCAAGGACAGACAGAAGCCTAATATTCATGGTGAGCCAGTCTCCTAAGGCTCAGGAAAGTGTGAGCCCATGGGAGACTCAGAGAAGGTGGAGTGGCATCTGTGCATGCCCCACTTTGCTTTGTACTTGAGAAACCCCAAAGCACTCCACCCTGGGTTTATATACCCTGGGTGTCACTGGGATCTCTGAGCTCAAGAATTGCAGGACATCCTGTTCTAGGATGAATGCAGACCCAGGCCAGGTTGTTCTGGACTTCCTCCTTATATCAGGATGTTATATTGTCAGTATGTTCTGCTCAAGAATTGCAAGCAAGAGGGGAAAGAGCTGAGTTGGTCAAGGTCATCTTAGGACCTGTCCTGCACTTCTGCCCCATGTTTTCTTGGTGACTCCTTTTCATCATTCTGGATCGGGGGCTCAATTCAAAGGTCATCTCCTTAGTGAAGACCACCTTGGTCACACCATGTACCCTTTCCTCCACTTCAAGCAACTCTCTCACATTGTCCAGTCTTATTTTCTTCATTGCAGATCCTGCTGCCAGTTGTCATTGCATTCATCTGTTCAATTGATGGGTGTCTGTCTTCTATGATGATGAGGGCTCCAGCAGAGAAAGGTCTTGTCTGTTTGTCCATCACTGTATCACCACCACCCTGCACGTAGTGTGTGCTCAAATATTTCTTTTTTACAAAAAAAATAAGTGAATGAATGAACAAAGAATGAATAGCACATATCTCAGTTTTTGCATTTGCTGGATTATTCATGTAACCATTTCTCCTGGTAGACTGAGCTCCTTGAGGACAGAGATTGACTGTTTTTAAAATATCAGTATTCCTAGCACCCAGTTGATGGCCAACACATAGCAGGTGTTTGATGAATGTGTGTTAAAGGAATGCAGAAATCAATGGCATCTGTGGCAGAAGGAGTAGTATAGGGGAAAGTGTGGAGACTTGATTTGCATTAAACAAATTTACACACTCCATTCTGGGAGAAGCACTGGGCACAACTCTTTTTATGGTACTAAGAGTGCATGTGACATGCACACAAAGTATTGCAGGGAATTGGTGAGGCAACAGAGTTCCACTAATTAAGTTCTTACAACAAACACCCCTCCTACCTGAAGCAGCACAATAGAAATAATTTTCAAGGATTAGACTCCATAGGGAAAAGAGAGAGAAGTCAAAAATTTCCAAGATAAGGCAAGTGGCAGGAAGGGAAGTTGAGAACTTTGATAAAAACACAGACTTTGTAAGATTGCAGGGCTAAAGGGACTCAACTTTCTTCTAGGCTAGGGTTCTCATGTGTTCATAAACATTAGAATCATCTGAAGATCTTGATAAAGGGGTAGATTCCCTGGGCCTATCCCCAGAGATTCTGATTCTGTAAGTCTAGGGTGAAATTTAGATGTTTGAACCTGCATTTTAACCATCACCCCCTGGTGATTCTGACATAGGTGGTCATTGACTCCAGACCACAGAAACCATGAGCTGAACCAAACTCTATTTGATACTTTGAATTCTCTCTGTAACATCCCTTCTGAAGGCTTTTCATTCCCCTGTGATACCCCTAGTGATGGGAACTCACTTTTTTTGGACATCTAAGACTGTTAGAAAGTTTTATTCCAATGTGGTGGTGATGGGGTTGGGAGGTGGGCAGGGAATGTCATTTGAGACAGAAAGCACAGCATATACAAAAGCTTCTAAGAAGGAAAATGACGGGTCTGTTGCTGAAGGGCAAGGGATATAAAACAACTGAAGCACCGGATTACAGGAAGATCTGAGGAGCCTAGAAACTGAAATTGCAGGTTGAAACTATGTCAGGGAGACCTTGGATGCCAAACGGTGGAATTTGGATGTCATTGCTAGACACTGAGGACTTGTTGAAGAGTTTTCAGCACGGAAGATCTTACCTAAACCAACAGAGCTGGGGTAAGATTACTGTTTGGCATGGCTTAGTCCAGGACCCAGTTCCTTCCTTCCTTCCTTCCTTCCTTCCTTCCTTCCTTCCTTCCTTCCTCCTTTCTTTCTTTCTTTTTTTTTGGATGAAGTCTTTCTCTGTCACCCAGGCAATAGTGCAGTGGTGCAATCTCGTCTCACCATAACCTCCACCTCCCAGATTCAAATGATTCTCCTGCCTCAGCCTCCTGAGTAGCTGGGATTACAGGCGCACACCACGACTCGCTAATTTTTGTATTTTTAGTAGAGATGGGGTTTCACCATGTTGGCCAAGCTGGTCTCAAACTCCTGACCTCACCATCTGCCCACCTTAGACTCCCAAAGGGCTGGGATTACAGGCATGAGCCACCACGCTCGGCCAACCCAGTTTCTTTCTCTTCCCTTCTCAGCTTCCTCAGTGTTGACTTTATGATCAGGCCTCATGTCACAAGATGGCTGCAGCAGCTCCAGCTCTTCCACTTTCTCTCTTATTCTTCTCTAGGTGGGAAGAGCCTTAGTAGATTTCTTAAATTCTCAGGAAGGGTCAAAGCATATCTCATTTTCTTTACTTGAGTCTGTTGCCCATCTCTGACCCAATCACCATGACTAAGGCAATATGATAATGGGTTGGCCAGGCTTGAGGCACTTGTCTATGAAAGCAGGAATGGAGTCAACTCCACAGGAAACAAAGGACCTGACGGTGAAGGATAGGTAGTCACATAGAAGAAGATTAGATGACTCAGTTTAGAAGTACTTATTTAATATCTGCAGAGAACTGCTCTGCTCTTAGATGTGCGTGTTGGGTGAGGGAGAGGTGGGAACTCCCTCTGTGGCAGGAGAATTAGGTGCTAGGAAGGTGAAGGCGCAGATGAAAGCAGTGGAGTCGCAGAAGAGGAATGCTTTGGAGACATACCAGAGTGCGTGACGCATAGAGGATCAAGTCCAGACTTAGGCATTTACCTCCTGGGTGGCCTTGGGGCATGTACTCATTTCTCAGGGTGATGATTTTCATATGTAAAGCAGTACATAAAATGTTTCCTTCTGAGAGTTGCTGTAGGGATTGGGGGAACTTATGCGAAGTCCCTGGCACTTAAGTACTCAATAAAATGTAGCAATCATAATATTTCCTTGATTCTATGATAGCATTGATTGTAATTGAACATTGGTTTAATGAGATTTGGGAAAGACAAAAATAAAGCTGCCATATCAATTGTGGGAAGTATCCTGATTGCAGAAATGTTAAAATGTTGGGAAGAAAGTGCCTTGGAATTGAGGAAATGAATGATGATGATAATGATGATGATGATAATCTGGAGGCAGGTGGTCGGTGAATTATGTTAATGAGTCAAACTGGGGTCCCCTCACCCAGTGCAGCAAAATCAAACACTGACATTGGGATTTGCAACCAGAGAAAGCAAGGCATCTACCGCATGGCACCAAGCAAGGAGAATCAGGCAGCTCGTGCCTAAGACTGGAACTCTCAGATGGCTTACAGGTAAAGGTTTCAAAGGCAGAAAGTCAGGGGTTACAGGCAAAGTCATAAATCTATACACGGAGACTATATATCGGTTTGGCCTAAAAAAGTGGAGCATCTTGAAGTGGGGGCCCACAGGTCATGAGCAGACTCAAAGATTTTCTGATTTGTGATTGGTTAAGGAGGCGAAGCTTTGTCTAAAAATTTGGGATCAGCAGAAAAGAGTATTAGCTCTGGCTTGTGGGTGTGACCTCCTCCAAGCCCGTCAGGAAGAAAATTTAGAACACAGAATGGTGGTCCAAGTTCAGTCCCCAGCTCCCCCATCTCTGAGGCCTCCATGCCCGTGGATCTGTTTGGTGGGGGTCCAGGTTTCTGAAAAACAACTCAGGGACATATGTTAAGATGTTATCTTTAGTTTCTACAGCGAACAAAGCGTCTCCTGACTAACTTCCTTGGCTACTGTTTTAAGCTACTATTACCTTCTTGCTTATCAAGTTGCTCATTTACTTCTCACAGCTAGCTAGGTGCCTGAAATTTCCCTTGAAGGAACTCAAGATTTTCCTTTATTTGCACGCTTGGCGGTGGGCGGGCTGCAGGCCCTTGAAATGGGGTCACTGCTCCATCTCAGGGAGAGCACTGATATGGCTAGGCTTTGTGTCCCCACCCAAATCTCGTCTTGAATTGTAATCCCCATAATCCCCACAAGCCAAGGGAGAGACCAGGTGGAGGTACTTGAATCATGGGGGTAGTTCCCCTATGCTGTTCTCTTGATAGGAAGTTCTCACGAGATCTGTTGGTTTTATAAGGGGCTCTTCCCCCTTCACTTAGCATTTCTCCTTCCTGCTGCTGTGTGAAGAAGGTTCCTTGCTCCTCCATTGCCTTCCACCATGATTGTAAATATCCCGAAGCCTCCCTAGCCATGCTGAACAATGAGTCAATTCAACCTCCTTCCTTTATAAATTACCCAGTCTCATCAGCCTGACCAATATGGAGAAACCCCATATCTACCAAAAACACAAAATTAGCTGGCCGTGATGGCACATGCCTGTAATCCCAGCTACAGGCATGTGCCATCCCAGTGAGGCAGGAGAATCACTTGAACCCAGGAAGCGGAGGTTGTGGTGAGCCGAGATTGCACCATTGCACACCAGCTTGGGCAACAAGAGTAAAACTCCTTCTCAAAAAATAAAAAATAAAAATGAATCACCCAGTCTCAGGTAGTTCTTTATAGCAGCATGAAAATGAACTAATACAAGCACAGACTTAAAATAGAACTGCACATAACCTCTGGCTTGGAACCCGCTAGCTACCCAGTGTTGAGATATGTAAACCATAAAAGGACTCAACAAGTGGTACCCCGTTCTGTGCCTCAGTTTCCCTCCCGACTCTCCTGTCCCATGACACTAAACATTGCAGTTTTTGCTTTCGTTATGCATATTTATATTCACCTACTTTTCTACAATTTTTAAAAATACATCATTTTTGATAGTTTGGGGAAATTCCTTCCAGAAAAGTAGAAAGAAAAAATATTCATATTTCATTTCTGTCCCCTGAAGATAACTGCTTACCATTGTTTTGGATTTCCTTCCACCATATTTTTCTGTGTATAAGGTTTTGTTGTTGCCACTGTTGTAATCATCCTGTAATTTCAATTTTGTATCTGGTTACCCTCTTGGTGATTACCAGCTCTCCCTAAATAGAATTTTAATAACCGTAAGATATTTCATCATGTGTCTGGAATCAATTAACTTAATCGTTTTCTATATTTGGACTTTAGGTAATTTCCAAATGCTCACTGGGGGTTGATCATGTAGTGATGAAAAATTTTCTGTAAAAACTTATTTCACATTTCTGATAGCAACATGTGGAAACAATCTTGGATGTGGCGATATTGAGAAAAGGGTTGGGACATGTTTTAGGTTATTGGTTGCCAATGAGCTTTCCAAAATAATTTTAACACTCTGTGATCTTGTAGATATCTGTAAGGCTTGTTTCAAATGCTTAGCATGTGCACAAATGCGCTTGCACAAACACACACGTGCAGACACATTTAGCATTTGCCATGAGTCACTCCTGGGACTAGGAAGAGTGGGTCTTTGTAACTAGGGAAACTACCCTTCAAAAACTCACCACCCCCAGCTCCCTGTTAGAAAAATCTAAGGAGGAGGCTTAAACAGGAACATACTGGCAGTGAAGGTGGCTTTTATCTTTCAAATCCTAGCTTGGACACTAGATTTTAGCTTTAACCCCCTCTTCTTACATAAGGTACTTGCCTTTTAAATAAGGTATGGCTCCTGAGTCTAAAGCCATCTCTCTTCTCTCTCTGCACAGTGCAATTACCCTGGGCAATTTCCTTGGGGGTTAATTGCCCATTTCCCTCCTAAGGCTTTTTGCCTAACCAAGCTCTCCACTGAGCCTTGCGTAAGCACCCCCCCGAGGGCAATGAGCTCCTAAAACACCTTTCACCATGTATGAAAATGCACTGGGATGTGAGAATAAACATTAAAAGCTCTCCGAGTGGGCACAGTGGCTCATGCCTATAATCTCAGCACTTTGGGAGGCCAAGGTGGGCAGATTACTTGAGCTCAGGAGTTCCAGACCAGCCTGGGCAACATAGTGAAACCCCATATCTACCCAAAATACAAAAATCAGCCGGGCATGGTGGTGTGTGACTGTGGTCTCAGCTACTCAGGAGGCTGAGGTAGGAGGATCACCTGAGCCCAGGAGGTCGAGGTTGCAGTGAGCTGTGATCACTCCACTGCACTCCAGCCTGGGCGACAGAGTGAGACCCTGCCTCAAGAAAGAAAAAAAAGCTCTCATGTTTAAAAAAATTGTGAAAAATAATACACAACCAGAAAAGTACGTATAATATAAAAGAACAGCTTAATGAATGATTCTAAAATGGGTTGGGTGCAGTGGCTCAAGCCTGTCATCCTAGCACTTTCGGAAGCTGAGCATGCAGATAGCGTGAGCTCAGGAGTTCGAGACTGACCTAGGCAACATGGCGAAACCCTGTCTCTACCAAAAATATAAAAATTCGCCAGGTGTGGTGGCAAGCACCTCTGGTCCCCGCTATTCGGGAGGCTGAGGTGGGAGCCTGGGAATTCGGGGGTGCAGTGAACTATGATTGCACCATTCAGTCTGGGTGACAGAGCAAGGTCCTGTCTCAAAAAAAAAAAAAAAAAAAAAAGTGAAAGAAAAAAGAAAATGAACATCCATGTAACCACCACCAAAGTCAAGAAACAAAAAGCGGTCTGTGCTCCAGAAGCCTATGTTCTCCTTGTAATTACAACCCTCTGCATCCTGCTAAAGATAACAATGGTCCTGGCTTTTACGGTCATCACTTCATTAATTTTCTTTATATTTCTGTTATCTAGGTGTGTATCCCTAAAAACTAGTTTTATCTGGCTTTGAGTTTTCTGTAAGTTGAATTAAAGGTATACATCCTCTTGTATCTGACTTCTTTAGCTTAAAATGCATTTTAAAAATTCTTTCACTTTGTTGTAGAACATTTTCATTGCTAAGTATTATTCCACTGTGTGAATATGTTACAATGTACATAATCATTCTACCAGCGGTCTGCACGCTATGGCCCACGGGCCAAATCCAACCCAGTGTCTACGTGTGCTTTTTTTGTGAACAAAGTTTTATTAGAACACAAGTGTACGCATTCTTTCATACGTCCTCTAGGGCTGCTTTCACTCTACAATGGCAGAATTGAATCATTGTGGCAGCGACTGTAGGACCCGCAGAGCCAAAATCGTTACCGTTTGGCCTCTGGCAGAAAAAGTTCGCTCACCACTGCATGCTACAGTTGATGGACAGTTGAGCTGTTGTTTTCTGGTTTGGAGTTATAACAGACAATTCTTTGTACCTATTGATATCTTTCTCTTGTGTCATTGCTCAAGATTTCCTAGGATGTGTACCTAAGAATAGTTTGTAGGCCCACAGTGGCTGGATGAATTTATACCCCCCCAGCTGTGTATGCCAGCTCCTGGCATGCTACATCTTCCCAACACCCTGTGAAAAGAAAAGAAAATGTCAGGACCTTCCAAATTTATTATACCCAGGGGAAAAGTTAAGCCCTGGAAACGGGTCACATAACACAGCTGTTCTTCCTCTTTGGTACATGACTGCTACTTCCTGACCTTTGGGTTGAGATGTTACACCTTAACCAGGCTCACTATGCTTTACTCAAACCTAGACTAAATGACATCAGAGACAGAGACTTTGGTGATTGTTATCTCTTTACAAGTGGATGTTACTCAACTCCCTTAGAGTGTAATCAGTAGGTGGCCAACCAACTCTCGTATCAATATGTCAGCCTTTGTATGGAAAATGTTGTAATGCTAGTCAGTACCTCTGTTTTTGCCTATATAAGCCATCCTCACCTTTACCCATGCCAGGGAGCTCTGATCCCTATTCTTTGGGGTCTGTGTTTCCTGGCACCACCACTCTCACACTTCATGCCTGAATAGACTCTTAACCGGATCCTAAGCCTTTTGATTATTTTAGGTTGACAACCTGTGTGGTCTGACTTTTAAATTTTTGTCAACTCGATGGTCTTGAAATAGTATCTTGCTTTAATTTGCACCTCCCTGATAACTAATGAAGTCAAGTGCTTCTTTCTTTCCTCTCTCTCTCTCTCTCTCTCTTTCTTTTTTGAGACAGGATCTCGCTCTGTCGCCCAGGCTGGAGTGCAGTGCTGCGATCTCAGCTCACTGCAACCTCTGCCTCCCAGGCCAAGTGATCCTCTCGCTTCAGCCTCCTGAGTAGCTGGAACTACAATCACACACCACCACGCCCGGCTAATTTTGTGTTTTTTGGGTAGAGACAGGGTTTCTCCATGTTGCCCAGGCTGGTCTTGAGTTCCTGGGTTCAAGTGATCTGCCCACCTCAGCCTCCCAAGGGGTTGGGATTACAGGCGTGAACCATCGCGCCCAGCTGTCAAGTGCTTTTTCATTTTGTTCATTTGTGTTCTTGATGTTTCCTCTTCTGTGAGTTTCTTGTTTATTTTGCCCATTTTTCACTTGGCTATTTGTCTATCCTTGATTTATGGGAATTCTTTCTAACACTCTGTGTATCAATCTGTGGTCTGTTACATGTGTTGCAAATATCCCTGCCTTTGACTGGTGATTTCCCTTGGTGGTTGGTCATTTTTACTCACAAGTTTAATATTTTCAATTTTAATCAAATAATCTCCTTTCCCTTGTGGTTTGTGCTGCTTTTTATAACTTTTCCCAAAAATATATTCCTATCCTAACCTTATAATTATTTTTTTCTATAATTTCTTCTAAATCTTTTCCCGCTGGATGCACTGTGTATAGCACCTTAGTCCACAAAAGAAGTCCTGAGAGGTCAGGGGCTTGTCCGAGGCGGCATAGCTGCTAAATGCCAAAACGGAGTCAGATCAAGGGCTGCCTTCCACACTCCAGAGCACTGGCTCTGGAATCCTCCTCCGGCTACGAGTTTACTTCCTTCTCAACAGACCACAGACAGATGCACTTGGTTCAACTCCATTTTCCGGCAGACCAAAGCTGAAGCTCCGAGAGGGGAAGTGAGCTCCTGTGGCCTGCCTAGGATCACCTGACTGGTGATGAAAAGCACTCACGTCCCCCCCTACCTGTACCTTCATGGGGCAGGCAGTGGCCAAGCAGGAAATCACTGGTGCCCCAGTGACCCAACTTCCTCTGGGTTCTCAGAACATCGTGCTTGCATATTGGTCAGGTCAACAGCCTATCCTGCGGGGCTGTTTCTTAGGTCCTGGCCGGATGCAGCCTGGCCTCCAGGCTCCCCGGACTCAACTGCAGACAAGGTGCTCACTGTTGGGCGGAAGTCTGTGTAAAGGTCCTCCTCCCCTGCACCCCTGAAATTCCAGCCCTGCCTCCCAGTCTGCCTGTTCCAGGCAGAAAAGCTCACAGCAACGTGTTTGACATGCTTCCAGAAAGCACATCACTGGTCTTCACCACTTCTCTGGCAGAATCCACTTTTGGGTGGCCATCATGCACTCGAACCCTGAAGACTGTGGACTCTAGACCTGGCTCTCAGTAGCTCTGCTGGGACACAGAAATGAATCAGATGTGTCTCTTGCCATGGACACCTCTCTTCTGGGGTTGTGATTTGCTATGCAACACCAAGTCCACAAGCAGCGGAACCCCCTTAAGGGGTTGCCTTTGAGAGTGGGACATAAATCCAGAATCTCCTATGGACGGCCAGTAGTCAAATATTCTCCTCAAACCACAAAAACTTCCCTCCTACTTGGATATTTCACCCCATATGGAAAGGAGCTACCATTTGGCCTTTACATGCATCACCTCATCAGATTCCCACAAACGGTCCCATGACGTCCTACTCTACAGATTGGGAGAGAGGCCCTGGCGGTCTGGGAGGCAACTTGACAACGAGGACACATCTCTGCTAAGCAGCAGCTACACAGTGATTTTTTTATTCATTTGACACACGTTTATTGAGATTGTGATCTGAGACACCCCCTTATCAACTAAGATGGATCCTGAGGCTAAGAAAACAGAAGTTACATGAAGGTTGGGTTGAGGGTTTGCAGCAACTGGCATGGCAACTCCCTGAATTCCAACAGCTACAAGAAAACCACACTCTTGCAAACTCCCTAACAATAGGCGCTACCAGGAATATGATCCAACCCCTCTCAACTCTGACTTACACCTAGACCACTATAACTGATGGGACAGTGGACCTGCCTCACAAACATTCTTTCCTGAAAAGCAACTGCAGACCTTAAGCCAGTTTCAGCAGCTTACAGAGACTGCACACAGATTATCTTTGTGGCCTATAGTTCACTTTTTTTTGTAAAGAGCCAAATTCCACCTCTTTTTTTTTTTTTTTTTTTCCAAGATGGAGTTTCGCTTTTTTTGCCCAGGCTGAGTAAAATGGTGTGATCTCGGCTCATTGCAACCTCTGCCTCCTGGGTTCAAGCGATTCTCCTGCCTCAGCCTCCGAAGTAGCCGGGATTACAGGCATACGCCACCATGCCCGGTTAATTTTGTATTTTTAGTAAAGACTGGGTTTCCCCATGTTGGTCAGGCTGGTCTTGAATTCCTGACCTCTGGAGATCTGCCTGCCTCGGCCTCCCAGAGTGGTGGGATTACAGGCATGAGCCACCACGCCCAGCCTAATTCCACCTAATTTTAATGCTAAAACCCACTCCAAAGTGAACATGGGATGCATGTCACATATATTTTTACCCATTGTACGTGCACTTGGCTTTCCTCATAAATATGTATAGCTTTCCCCCAAACCTGATGAATATGTATGACTTTATTGTGTAATATGGACCCTGTGAGGCATAAAACCAACCCGCCCTTTCCCTCTTCAAAGAGAGAGCCCCTTCAGTCCACTCTAGAGACTTTTTCTTCCTGGTTTGCAAACTGATATCACCAATAAAGCTCCTGGTGTTCTTTTGGACAAAACCCTAGTACATGCCAAGCACTATGCTAGATCCTTGTTCTCCGGAGCTTACATTCTAGAAGTGGAGAGAGACGAGTAATAGTGAAACATACAAGTGAACAAGGTGAGCGCACGCTGTGAAAGTGAAGGAGGAAGTCAGGGCGAAGCGCTGGGGGAAGCAAAGAGGCTGCTTCAGAGCCGGGATGGGGGTGGTCTCAGAGGAGGTGACATTGCTGCTGACATCTGAACAAGACGGGGCCACCCATGCAAGACCAGGGATAAGCCCTGGGTGTCTGTGGGACAACAATTAGGGGGATGTGGGATGAAGGTGTTGGGGGAGGTCAAGGCAGGCAGGGGCCACATTGCGCAGGCTCTCTATGCCACAGAAGATTGAATTTGAATCCAAGCGCTGGAGTGCTTTACCTAAGGGAGGGACGTGATGTGATTTACATTTCAAAAGGAGCACTGTGGATGCAGTGGGGGCCAGGAGAGGGAGCAGCAGGCCCAGCTGATGGCTGTGGCTTCAATTCAAGGCGGGTAGCTTGGACTACAGTGGGGAGTGAAGTACTGGCAGGGAGGAAGGGAGGGGGCCTCTGCAGCTCCCAGGATTCTTTCTTTTAAAATAGATACACAAATTACATCCCATAAAATTCACCCTTTCTAAGTGTACAGTTCAATTACATCCCAATTTATGGGATGTAATTCAATTACAGCCCATAAAATTCACCCTTCCTAAGTTTACAATTGAGTACAATTCAGTGTGCAATTACATCCTATAAAATTCACCCTTTCTAAAAGGACAATTAGCGGTGCAACCATCACTAATTCCAGAAACTTTTCATCATCCCCATACCAATTAGCAGTCCCTCCCCATTCCCTCCTTTCCCTATGCCCTACTAACCACTAATCTCTATGGATTGTTCTTTTATGGAAGTTTCATTATATGAAATCATACAATCGACGGCCTTTTGTGTCTGGCTTCTTTCACTTAGCACAGTGTTTTCAGCTCGTGCATGTTGTAGCATAAATCAAAACTTTATCTATTTTTATTGCCAAATAATATCCCATTGTATGGATGTGACATGCCGTTGATCCATTCACCAGTTGATGGGCATTTGAGCTGTTTCCACTTCTTGGCTATTATGAATAATGCTGCTCTGAACCTTTGGGCTCAAGTTTCCATGTGGACATGTGCTTTCAATCCTTCTGGGCATAGTCCGAGAAGTGAATTGCTGGGGCATGTGATAACTCTATAATTAACTTTGTGAGGAACTGCCAGACTGGTTCCCAAATCAGCTGCACCATTTTACATTCCCACCAGCAGTGTATGAGGGTTCCAAGTTTCCACATCCTTGCCAACATTCGTCATTGTTCCTCTTTTTTGTTCTAACCATCCTAGTGGGTGTGAAGTGGTACCTCATTGTGATTTCAGTTTTGATTTCTCTGATGACTAAAGACGCTGAGCATCGTCTCATGTATTTAATGGCCATTTGCATATCATCTTTGGAGAAATGTCTACTTAGTTCTTTGCCCAGTTTTAAATTAGGTTATTTGTCCTTTTATTATTGAGTTGTAAGAGTTCTTTCTTTCTTTTTTTGTTTTTTTTTTTTTGAGACGGAGTTTTGCTCTGTCGCCCAGGCTGGAGTGCAGTGGCGCGATCTCGGCTCACTGCAAGCTCCGCCTCCCGGGTTCACCCCATTCTCCTGCCTCAGCCTCCCGAGTAGCTGGGACTACAGGCGCCCGCCACCACGCCTGGCTAATTTTTTTTGTATTTTTATAGAGACGGGGTTTCACCGTGTTAGCCAGGATAGTCTCCATCTCCTCTCTCCTGACCTCGTGATCCACCCCCCTCGGCCTCCCAAAGTGCTGGGATTACAGGTGTGAGCCACTGCACCCAGCGCGAGTTCTTTCTATATTCTAGATTCAACTCCCTTATCAGATATTTGATTGGCAAACGTTTTCCCCCATTCTGTGGGTTGGTTTTTCTTTTTTTTTTTTTTTTTTCCACATTCTTGATAGTGCTCTTTGAAGCACAATGTTTATAATTTTGGTGAAGTCCAACTTAACTTTTTTTGGTCATTGCTGCTTGTGCCTTTGGTGTAATATGTAAGGAATCATTGCCTTGTCCAAGATCACAAAGATTTACGTTGATGTTTTCTTCTAAGGGTTTCATGGTTTTAACAGTTATATTTAGGTCTTTGATCAATTTTCAGCTAATTTTTGTATGTGGTATGCCCAACTTCATGCTTTTCCATGGGAATATCTAGTTATCCCAGCACAATTTGTGAAAAAGACTGTTCCTTCTTCATCTCCCAGGGTTCTTTTTCTTTTTTCTTTTTCTTTTTTTTTTTTTTTGAGACGGAGTCTCGCTCTGTCACCCAGGCTGGAGTGCAGTGGCAGGATCTCAGCTCACTGCAAGCTCCGCCTCCTGGGTTTACACTATTCTCCTGCCTCAGCCTCCCGAGTAGCTGGGACTACAGGCGCCCGCCACCTCGCCCGGCTGGTTTTTTTGTATTTTTTAGTAGAGAAGGGTTTCACCGTGTTAGCCAGGATGGTCTCGATCTCCTGACCTCGTGATCCACCCGTCTCGGCCTCCCAAAGTGCTGGGATTACAGGTGTGAGCCACCGCGCCCGGCCCTCTCCCAGGGTTCTTGAGAGGACCTGATGAGAAACAAGAGGGAAAGTAATGCCCAGAGGAAGGATTCCCCATGACGGCCCGTCTCACGAAGCTCCACCCAGGCCTGGGCCTCCGTGTCTTCCTCAATTCCCGGTGAGAACACTGCTGACCAGAGAAATGGGCTCAGAATGCAATAGGAAGTTCCTTGCTGCCTCAAGGACCCTAGAATGGTGTCCCCAGAGACTGGGACAGGGCGATCTGCTGCATCCAACCGCCTCACTTCACTGTGGAAGCATCCGCAGCTTGGGGAGAAGTGACGCCCGGAGCGATCTCAGCGCCCCTCTGGCTGTGATCTCTAAGCAAGCACAGAAACAGCCCTGGGTGCTGTGCAGACCAGAGAATCTCCAGGGCACGGCGCTACCTCTGGGGACTTGGGGGAGTGGGAAATGAGCTGCTGTTTTGGCAAAGACTCAGCAGGAAATAGAATAATTAACACGTTTCTTTTTAAACCAAGCCTAATTGCAACATGAAAAATAATTACAGCTTTTTAAAAGGCAAATGTTTAAGTCTTCTCTCTCTAGGAGGTGTTGGGAGCAGCTCTTCCCTCCCAGGATCCCTGCCTGCATTCCCCTCATCCCACCCAGCATCCTCTGCAATGCAGAGGGAGGGGAGAGATCCCTATGGTTGGTGGGATCAAAGATTTCCTAGAAGAGGGGGCTTGAAGTGGACCTTAAATAGGACAAGGCTGTCCTTGCCAGGAGGATGCAGGAGCAGGGCGAGGAAGGCATGTTGGTGGAGAATATCAAGGGAGAAGGCAGAGATATCTCTCCCAGTGACTTGGCTAGTCTGAGAGTCCGTTTCCTCTTTGGTAAAACAGAGTGTGTCCACTGAAATGCTTCTGGCTGCAAGTAGCAGAATATTCAACAGCAGCAGCCTAACCATCAGGGTTTATTACCTCGTCACTCGACAAGAAGTCTGGTTCCAGGCTCTGCTTTGTTGATGGTTCCAGGCTGTGCTTTGTCAGGACTCCCAGGTGGCCTCTGTGAGGACCTCTTTCTTTCTGCTTATGGCTGCAAGATCACAGTCACAGTTCTGCCGTCTAGGAGGAAGAAGATGGACCATCAACTAGAAAACAAGCACATGCATGAATGTGATGTCTGATACATCCTACAGAAATGGGCAGAGACAAGTGATGGAGAATAACGAGGGGATGCCGCCTACGTAGAGTATCGGAGGAGACATCTCTGAGGCATTACATTTAGGGTAAGTTTTGAAGAGAAGGACCCAGATGTGAGAAGAGCTGGGGACAGAGAGATCCAGGCACCCAAGACAGCACATGCAAGGACCCTGGTCCGGGGAGCACTCAGCTTCTTACCTCCTGAGCTTGTGACAATTAAAGTGGTGTGCTAGGGGCCGTCATGGACAAAGCACACATAGGAGCATGGAGGTCTTGGGCAGGTACCCACTTCTGAACTGGTCATTCAGAGGGTTCAGGATGCACCGGCCTTAACTTCCAAATAACAACAACAGACATTCATATCACGCAAGAAACACACCAGGCTGAGAATAGGGTCTCATGGACACGAACGTTCATGAGTCTCCTTGCTTCTGTGTTCTACAGGATATTCTCCAACCAGAAACCAGAGTGATACGATAAAAGCATCAATGAAATAATATCATTCCTTTGCTCAAGACCCTCTGACGGATTCCCATTGTGCCAGGCCTAAACTCAGAGCCCTTCCTGGGACCAACAAACCCCTGCACCAGCAAGCTCCTTGCTGTTCCTCTGATTCCATCTCTTACCACCTCCCACTTCGTCACTCAAATCCAGCCTTACTGCCTTACTTGCCGCTCTTAGGATCTGCTGAGATGCTCCTGCCTCAGGGCCTTTGCACATGCTGTTCCCTCTGCCTTGAATCCTGCTCTCCAGGTGTCCACATGGCTCACCTTCTCCCTTCACTCGGGTCTCTGCTCCAATGTCACATCCTCAGAGCAGCCTCCGCTGTATCGACCCTACGCTCTCTATTGCCTTGCCTTGATGGATTACATATTTACCTGCCTGTTTATTGCCAGTGTTGTAAGAGCAGAGATTTTGTCTTTTTCACTGCTGTGTCCTCAATGCCTACTGTGTCCAGACAGTGCCTGACAACATAGGAGGCACACCATAAGCATTTATTAAGTGAATAAGTAAAAGAACACAGACCCAAGTTTGATACCACGTAGCTGTTTTACATCCCAACTTCTAATTTCTGAGTAGGAGGGCCCTGTTTATAGGTAGTGACTTCAGGGGAAGGGAGTAGCATGGAAAGAAAGATGATACCCCAGGTTGGAACACGGTGATGCTGGGATGTCACTGAGGCACCTAGCAGGCTATAGACATCTTGGAGAATCAGCAGGAGAGCAGGCTGGGCTGGAGATGGGGACTTGGGAGTCAACAGCAGAGCAATGGTAACACAAGTCACAGGACTCTGTCCCTGGATGAGAAGAAACAGGGGCCAAGCCCAGAACAGTGGTGACCCTGTCTGTCCTGTGTGGACTAGGGGGAAGAAGAGGAGTGAGGAATGAAGACCGAGACAGAGCATTGGGAGGAGGAGGAGGAGGAGCGCCAAGGAGGCCTAGTGGTCAGTGGCAGGGGACATGGAAACATTGAGGAAGAGGAGGCCTGAGCAACGGCTCTGCTTTGAGGCACAACTAGAAAATGTGCCCTGGAGGATGGGCGCGGTGGCTCACATCTGTAATCCCAGCACATTGGGAGGCCAAGGCGGGTGGATCACCTGAGGTTGGGAGTTCGAGACCAGCCTGACCAACATGGAGAAACCCCCATCTCTACTAAAAATACAAAATTAGCTAGGCGTAGTGGCGCATGCCTGCAATCCCAGCTACTCGGGAGGCTGAGGCAGAAGAATCGCTTGAACCCAGGAGGCGGAGGTTGTGGTGAGCCGAGATTGCACCACTGCACTCTAGCCTGGGCAACAAGAGTGAAACTATGTCTCCAAACAAACGAACAAACAAACAAACAAAAACAATGGACTGGATATAGCTTTCTAAAATCAATCATTGTTTCAGGAATCCTTGCGAAAATAAACTACCATTTAAAAAATAACCACAGGGTTTGAAGTAAATGCAGACAAGTTATTTCCAGTGGAGGAAGGAGTGTTTTGGCTGGAGGAATGGTGTTTGGCATTTTTCCAAGGTCCTAGACTGAGGACCTCTGATTCCCACAAGGCGTTTACTAACCGCCCTCTTTATTTTATGTCCGTCTTAGAATGTTTTGGTTGAGCAAATAATAAAAAACTTTTTATTGTGAAAAGTATTAGACATAAAGATGTAGAGATGAGAATACCCTCATCCAGCCGTACCACCATCCAGCTTGCCTTCACACTTATTCCCCTTCTGCCTTTCTTGCTTCCTCAATCCCCATCCCAAGCATTTTTGGAAGATATTAAAATATTTTAAGTCAAATTCAAGACATTATATGATTCCACCCATAAATACAACAGAATGAATTTCTGAGAGAAAAAGACTTTTAAAAATCAAAACCTTAATGCCATCATCACACTCAACAAAATTGTTATTGTGTTCAGCAATTCCTTGATATAACATTTAAACCACATTCAATACAACCCACACATTCGTTTGGTTGATGTGTCTTCTAAATTTCTTCTAATCTATTACAGTTTCTTCTCCTTTTCCTCCTACTTCTTCTTCTTCTTTTTTTTTTTTTTAATGCTTTTTATTTGTTGAGTAAACTGGGTCATTTATCCTGTAGAACTTTGTGTATTCTGGGTTTAACTGATTGTTTTCTTTTGCTGTTCTTAACATGCTAGCTTATCCTTGCATTTCTTCTAAATTGATTAGAGCTGTGAACTTGATTAGATTCAAGTTCATTGTTTTTTGTTTTGCAAATCTGCCTACTAGGTGGTGCTGTTTACTTCCTATTGCCTTTTATCAAGAAGGTCATAGGCTCTGTTCTACAATTTTAAGAAGGATGGGTGAGTTCAGATGGTGTCAGTAGATCTCGACTTGCCAGTGTTCACCATCAAATCACTGATGAGTGTTGTCTGGATTCTGGATTCTCAGCTGGGGCAATCATGCTTCTCAGGAGCAGAAGTCGGTTCTTGGAGGGGAGTAAAAAAGAATCGTTTTCGTCTAATTGAGACACATAGATACACATAGAATGCATAAACAAATGCACAGTACATCTGCGGTGTTAAAAATTCATGAGGGAGGGTGATTAGGGTGGAAAAGTTCCCCCTCCTTAGAGGGAAAACAATGAGAAGAAGGTTGAGAAACACTGGCATGTTTTGGGATCTATCCTCATTGTTAAAGCTTCAGTTTTACAATTTCCCTGCTTTCTCTCTCTCTCTTTTTTTTTTTTTTTGAGACAGTCTCGCTCTGTCGCCCAGGCTGGAGTGCAGTGGCGCGTTCTCGGCTCACTGCAAGCTCTGCCTCCCGGGTTCACGCCGTTCTCCTGCCTCAGTCTCCCGAGTAGCTGGGACTACAGGCGCCGGCCCCCATACCCGGCTAATTTTTTTTGTATTTTTAGTAGAGACGGGATTTCACTGTGTTAGCCAGGATGGTCTCGATCTCCTGACCTCGTGATCCACCCGCCTTGGCCTCCCTAAGTGCTTGGATTTCAGGTCTGAGCCACCGCGCCCGGCCTCCCACTTGTTCTTACTCCACATCCCAGTCATGGGACACTAGACAATAGCATAGCTACCTACTAGCTGAACAGGGAGGAGTCTGTGAAGTTTCTGACACTTCTTGTTGACATGGATAAATACATCAGGTATTGTAGAGACTCCATTGCAAAAATTAACCCACAGGTTACTTGGTTAAAATGTAACTCCGTCTTGGGGAAAAAAGAAAAAAAAAAAGAACAGGTAGGTCTGGAAATCTAACCCTATAAAAGGTACCACTAGTTTAATTTGAACCAACAGGTTCATTGGGAATATTACTAACGTTAGCCACTGGGTGAACTAAAGGATTTCTTAGGTCAACTAAAGATTTACGTTTGATGTGACAGGTCCAATACTCTGCCAAGTTACCCTCAGAGGCTACTTATTGTGAAACTCTAATTATATCATTATCCTTCCAAGTGAAAGAGGTATGTACAAGCAAGGAAAAAATAAGAGTCTCATTATAATGGGGAGTCTAGTTCCAACATCTTGGGAAAAGCTGTCCACAGCAAGAAGTCATCAACTTTTTATCCTGGTTTGTAGTTGGAATGTTTCTGCTTACGGCACTGGGCATTTTGGTGAATGAACTTTCTGTGCAGCCCACATATCAGGCACAGGGCTGCCCTCTAATTTTACGTTGAATTGTCCCGCTTCAGCTTCGAGGGCTTCAAGAACAGAGCAGTTCTTGCTGTTAGTGATTTCATGAGATTGGACTGAAGGAACTTCAAGGAAGGAAAATTGGCTTGAAGGAACTTAGAAGAATTCAGGATCCAGTCCAGTTCTCCACCTGGAGAACTGGAGAATTAAATACTTGAAAACAATGTATAGGGCTATAATCTAATGATAAGTATACTGTAGTTTTTCTTCTGAAACATAATTTTTCTCTCCACAGTCATCTCCATTTCCAAAGATAACCAAAGTATGATCAATGTATTTGCAAAATAGGTTTAGCCTCATCAAACTTGGCCTAATTATCTACATAGGGGCAACAAAAATATTTACTGGCCACGTAGGCTGTTTTTAAGTTTTCTTTGCAGAGATTTTTGATAAAGAATCTCAGATTGGACTTTCTAAAACTTCTTAAAGCTAGGAAGCCAAACTAAGGCAGACTTCAGACTTTGCCTGTAGAAACTGTAGATTCATCCTATGTACACTCTCAAATATGACATCCTAGTCAAAACCTTGCTAATATAACCAATATTTCCAATTGTGTCATGCTCTAAAGGGAGCAGATTCTTATGGAACTTATCCAGATAACTACATTGACATTAAAATAAGAATACTCATAATTAGCTTCCAAATTCTGGAAGAATCAGGTAGGGAGAAAAAGTCAATATTTCAATTCCATTCACAAAGGTATACTTTACCAATGTGGTATAAGTTATAGGTAGCTTCAGAAAAAGTATCCTTAAATCTGCAAAACAAAATATCAAAAGAACCAGTAATGTCTCAAATAAAACAAACAAAAAAAACCCCCATAATTCCTCTTTATCAGTTTATTCAGTCTCACGTAATTAATTTTAGATCTAAAAAGACTTCTTAGAGGGGCAACAATGAAATGAAGGTTGAGAAACACTGGCATGTTTTGGGATCTATCTGCATGTTTAAAGTTTGGGTTTGATTGTGTGGTATTTAGCATATGACTCCATTTTTGTTTGGTCTGGTCTATTTGATCTTGGTTAGCACTTCCATAAACCCATCAGTTTCTTCATTAGATTTCTGGAAATTCTTACTCAGTTTAACGATATGATCTAAAAGTTATCAGAAACTTGTACTTATCAGAACTGAAGTCACACACTTCAGGATTATAGTTGCTTGCAAAAAGCTTTTAGAAAAGAATTAGAATAAAGAAATTAACTGTGAACAACAAGACTTAAAATGACCTTTGTTAAAGATTTGATGAGCATTCATTATAATAATGACACAACTTACAAGAAAATGTTATTTCTGTGGCATGTATTTTAACATAATAACTAAAATTATGACATAGCAAATTGTTAGGAATTTTGTACCATTCGGGGAACATATACTAATAACATAGCCATGCAAATATAACTTATTATTTGACAATATTTTCCATATAATTAACATATTAAATAAGCCTATTAGTTTAATATACATCTTAGAAGATGTAATTTAGAATTTGATTTTGGGAAGTTTGTCAAAAATATCAAGGATTTAAAGCACTTGAAGCTGGGCACGGTGGCTCACACCTGTAATCCCAGCACGTGGGAGACTGAAGCAGGCAGATCACCTGAGGTCGGGAGTTTGAGACCAGCCTGACAAACATGGAGAAACCCTGTCCCTACTAAAATATGAAATTAGCTGGGTGTGGTGGTGCGTGCCTGTAATCCCAGCTACTTGGGAGGCTGAGGCAGGAGAATCGCTTGAACCTGGGAGGTGGAGGTTGCAGTGAGCTGAGATCGTGCCATTGCACTCCAGCCTGGGCAACAAGAGCGAAACTCCATCTCAAATAAATAAATAAATAAATAAATAAATAACCAAAATAAAAAAGGGCTGGGGACGGTGGCTCACGCCTGTAATCCCAGCACTGTGGGAGGCCACAAGGTCAGGAGACAGGGACTAGCCTGGCTAATATGGTGAAACCCTGTCTCCACTAAGAATACAAAAATTAGCTGGGCATGGTGGTGGGCACCTGTAGTCCCAGCTGCTCTGGAGGCTGAGCCAGGAGAATCATTTGAACCCAGAAGGCAGAGGTTGCAGTGAGCCGAGATTGCGCCACTGCACTTCAGCCTGGATGACAGAGCGAGACTCCATCTCAAAAAAAAAAAAAAACACTTGCTCAAAATAGCATCACAGGTAGCTATGAAATATTAGTTATTTACTTACCCAGGGTGATAATTAAAAGACTCAAAGGCAAATACAGAAACTTACATAGTTGTAGATAAAACCTTACCTCTTTAATAGAGAGATACGAGGATGTCTAGTGGACACATTCTTCTTCTTCTTTTTTTTTTTTTTTTTGAGAGGAAGTCTTGCTGTGTTGCCCAGGCTGGAGTACAATGGCGCACAATCTCGGCTCACTGCAACCTCCGCCTCCTGGGTCCAAGCAATTCTCCTGCCTCAGCCTCCCTAGTAGCTGGGATTAATGGCATCCACCACCACACCTGGCCACATTATTCTTTATGTAGGAACACCTGTTCCATGTAAATTTCCTTGAAAACCACCCTTGTTGTGGCAGAAATCATAGGCTGTGACATCTATAGCCACCTACACATTCCTTCTGGAGCACGCATGCTTTTTCTCCAAGATACCCGAGTCTGGGGGATTGTGGTATGGAGATCTACTTGTCTCACAGCTGCCCAAAACCACACTTCTGTCTGTAAGTTCCCCTCATAAATCACCCCAAACTGACAAACTGGATTTGTCTGTCTCTTTTGGTTTATTGGTTCTTTTGGCATATGCAAAGCATTTGGCTTTGCATATATGACTCTTTCATGGAATTAGATAACTCAGTTTTCTTAAGTGACCAAGATGTCATAAAGCCAACATGAAGCACAGGGAATTCTGATAAAACACAAAATCTTTGTCTCCTAGAATAATTACTTAAAAATATAAAGAAAAACTTCTATTTCCTATTAAGAGCAGAAAAAACTCCAGGAAAATTTTGTTGTTATAACAGAGAGAACCAAATTGTAGTTTTGCATCAGTGTACTTTTGATACTAATGCTCAGTTTTTAGAAAAACTTATAACTAATTCACTTCTAATTTTACCCAATTTGATCACACATAAGATTCTTTTCCCAAGATTCATCTTCCATAAACCTTCTACAATCTTCTTATATCTCTTCAGTTATTTGCCCTGTACTTTTATTCTTTCTTATGTTGGGACAACTAGTCATTCTACTTTAGGACAAAACTTACTCCTTTTCCCTTAATATAAACACATCTTTCATGTAAGTTTCACTTATTACTTTCTTTGCATAAGGAATTGTTTTCCTTACTATTTTTAGTTATAATTACAATATATTAATTAGAATTTTTCACTTGTAGTAACCTTAATTTCTAGTAAAAATCTAGAAAGTAAGCAATTTTGAACAATTTATGTCAGCATTTTGTAGATGAGCATCATCTCATAGTTTTTAAAACATATGTTTCATCAACTTCTATGTTTATTAATAGCTCCAAATATATTTAGCTTCTGTATACCATAAAAAAACAAGATACCAAAGTATGTATACTTTAAACTGATGTTCAGCAATTAACGTTTCAACATTTTAACTTCTATAGAAATGACTCAGACATTTCATAAATATCTATCACTTAATATAACTTTAAGATTTCAAGTTTCTGAAAAAAATGTGAAACCATAAAAAGTTTATTTATAAACATTTATCCCTTATCCAATTTACTTGTTCTTAACATTTCTGTTTGAATTGCTCATGGAAAACAAGGCTAGCCATCATCTTATTTCTTGACATAGTATCAAAAATATCACAGAAGCAACGAAACTAAAAAGTTAAATATAGTTTTTCTCTCATTTTTACTTCCATGACTGACATGCATCAAGCAATTAATTTTCTTTCTTCCTTTTTTTTTTTTTTGAGACAGAGTCTCACTCCGTCGCTTAGGATAGAGTGCAGTGGCGTGATCATGGCCCACTGCAGCCTTGACCTCCTGGTCCTCAAGGGATCCTCCTACCTCAGCTTCCTGAGTAGCTGGGACCTTATGTGTGCACCACCATGCCTGGCTAATTTATTTTTTAACATTTTGTAGAGATGGGGTTGTTACTGGTGGAAGGCGTCCGAGTTACCATAGGGATCTGCAGCAACCTCAATCCTTGCCTTCTCAGAAGAAAGACTTTGACTGAGGGGCACAAGGCGGAAAAAAAGACCAACACAAGTTTCGGAGCAGGAGTGGAAGTTTATTTTAAAAGGCTTTAGAACAGGAAAGAAAGGAAAGTATGCTTCGAAGAGTCCCAGGTGGGCATCGAGGTCAACTGTGATGTTGAACCTTGATTCTAGGACTTTACAGGCTGGTCCCTTTCCCGTGATCATTCCCTTAGGGTGGCCTGCCGCGTGCACAGCGCCCTCCTTACTCTTGGAATGTGAGCAAGCGCAGTGTGTTTAGGAGGTTGTATGCATGCCCATCTGAGGCTTTCTTCCCTTTTCTGGTGGAGGGGCCCCAGAAGGTCATACTCTGCCATTTTGTCTCTTAATAGGCATATTAAGAGTTGCTTAATATGTCAGTTGCTTCTTCCTAGCATCTGCATTCAATTAACATTTTAGTGCCACAGGTATGGACCATCAGGAAACAGTCTCTCCCTTGCATCAGCTTTCAACTGGCCACTTTTAGAAAGGCAATGTGATGACTGCTGAACCATCACCTGACATTCCTAGTGGGTGGGGGGAGAGCCCTCTCCGGTCCTGCTCATGCCTGTCTAACTACCTGTAACCGGGTCTCCCTATGGTGCCCAGGCTGGTCTTCAACTCCTGGACTCAAGTGATCCTCCCACCTTGACCTCCCCAAGTATTTGGATTATAGGCATGAGCCACTGAGTTCAGCCAAGCAATTTTTTTTTTATTGTGCATTCTGCTCTTGGGTTGAAACTTTCAACATAACAACGTTAGTGTTAGAGCCTTAAACACCCAGGAGATAACATGCTTGTTTGAGAAGTAAATCTAGGTTTTAAAAAGTATGTTTGCGTTATTACTAATGCTGACTAGTTTTTTTCTTTCTTTTTTTTTTGAGAAGGAGTTTCGCCCTTCTTGCCCAGACTGGAGTTCAATGGTCCGATCTCAGCTCACTGCAACCTCCGCCTCCTGGGTTCAAGCGATTCTCCCGTCTCAACCTCTTGAGTAGCTGGGATTACAGGCGCCCGCCACTATGCCTAATTTTTGGTATTTTCAGTAGAGATGTGGTTTCACCGTGTTGGCCAGGCTTGTCTCGAACTCCTGACCTCAGGTGATCCGCCTGCCTCGGCCTCCCAAAGTGCTGGGATTACAGGCGTGAGCCACCGTGCCCGGCCTTACTAATGCTGACAATTTTAAAGGTATTCCTATTTTTATTTTACCAAAAATTTTAAAACTCGATTTGTTTACCAAAGATTATCTCAGATTACATGAACTAAAACTGAATTGAGTTAGTTTCTATTTTTCTGAGAGAATACTTACCTAAGTGTTTATTTTTTTCTTTATGTCAATTAGATAGAGCTCTTTATAAATTTTGGCAAGACTGAAACCGCCATTGCAAAATTGTAACAGAGAAAATGCTTATGGTGAAAGGGATGTGACCTAACCAACTCCATCTTGCTTCTAACCTTTAAGCTGCCCTTGTTCATTCCTGGGTGCAGGCCAAACTAACTTTGGGAGGAACTTTTACTTTAACTTTGAAACAAAGACAGTAACGGCCCTTTCTCAGAACAAACTCCCTTCCTGCCCCCGAAACTAGACTGCTTTATAGGACTAACAAATTAGCCACAGGGTTAGAAATTGTGGTTTAGAAGTCATGCCCCTGGAGGCTGTAAGATTCTGAGCCTCCCACATTGCTCTTGGGGATAACATCACTGTTGAAAACCTAAGACCGGTACTTGAGATATTTTGCAGTCCCTGCACTTGATGGATCAGCTGGCACCATCATGATTGATAAATTGGCTCATCTGGTCTTGTGAATCCCACCCAAACTGGCTTAGCACAAGAGGACAACTCAACTCCCTATGATTTCACCTCTGACCCAGTCAGTGAGCACTCGAGACTCACTGGCCCCTACCCACCAAGTTATCCTTAAAAACCCCAGTCCCCAGATTCTCAGAGAGACTGATTTGAGTAATAATAAAATGCCGGTTTTCCATACAGCAGGCTCTGCCTAAATTAAACTCTTTCTCTATTGCAATTCCGTCTTGACAAATTGGCTCTGTCTAGGCAGCAGGCAAGGATAATCTGCTGGGTGGTTACAATGTCATTCAAGGTAAAAAATATTACATATACAGGCCGGGCGCGGTGGCTCGCGCCTGTAATCCCAGCACTTTGGGAGGCCAAGGCGGGCGGATCACGAGGTCAAGAGATGGAGACCATCCTGGACAACATGGTGAAACTCCATCTCTACTAAAAATACAAAAATTAGCCAGTTGTGGTGGCGGGTGCCTGTAGTCCCAGCTACTCGGGAGGCTGAGGCAGGGGAATCGCTGGAACCCGGGAGGTGGAGGTTGCTGTGAGCTGAGAATTGCACCACTGCACTCCAGCCTGGTGACAGAGTGAGACCCCATCTCAAAAAACAAAATAGAAAGGAAAAAGAAAAAAAAATTGCATGTACATAACACACATACATATATAGACATACATAAACATGCAGATACAAGCAGATCTTAGAGCGTTCATTAAGAATGTTTCATTTGCCAGTTTCCAAATTGTTTCTCTCCCCCTTTAAGACTTTTAATTAATTAATTTTTTGGGACAAGGTCTCACTATGTTGCCCAGACTGGAGTACAGTGGCACCATCTCAGCTCACTGCAACCTCCTCCTCCTGGGCTCAAGCCATCCTCCTACCTTAGCCTCTCAAGTAGCTGGAACTACAGGTGCATACCACCACACGCCAGGCTAATTTCTTGTAGAGACAGGGTCTTGCTATGTTGCCTAGCCTGGCCTCTCCTGTTCCTGGTGGTAACCTGGGATTCAGTTGGTGAGGTGGAGAGCCTGTTAGCAGGACCTCATCTCACTTTGCTGTCTTGTTTTTTCCTTTTCACCCAATAAATTCCATTCCCCCTCACCCTTCAAAGTGTCTGTCATGTGACAAGAACCTATTTTTTTGCTGAACTAAGGAAAAAGTCCTGCAACAGATGCACAGAGAAACAATTCAAGTGTTTTGTTTTCTTTCTCTTTCTCTTTCTTTCTTTCTTTCTTTCTTTCTCTCTCTGTCTCTCTTTCTCTCTGTCTCTCTTTCTCTCTCTCTCTTTCTTTCTTTCTTTCTTTCTTTCTTTCTTTCTTTCTTTCTTTCTTTCTTTCTTTCTTTCTTTCTTCTCTCTTTCTCTCTTTCTCTCCTTTTTTCTTTTCTTTCTTTCTTGACAGAGTCTTGCTCTGTCCCCCAGGCTGGAGTGTAGTGGCGCAAATCTCGGCCCACTGCAACCTCTGCCTCCCAGGTTCAAGCGATTCTCCTGCCTAGCCTCCCGAGTAGCTGGGACTACACGCGTGTGCCACCATGCCTGGCTAATTTTTTGTATCTTTAGTAGAGACCAGGTTTCACCCTGTTAGCCAGGATGGTCTGTATCTCCTGACCTCATGATCCACCCGCCTGGGCCTCCCAAAGTGCTGGGATTGCAGGCGTGAGCCACTGCACCCTGCCTCAAGTTTTTTTTCTTTTTTTTTTTTTTCCCCCCAAGAAAGAACTTAGGGTATGCTGCCTATTATTAGAGGTCAGTTTGATAGAGACAGTGGACTACGTTTTAGATCTGAATGACTCCAAAGCTCATCTGGGTGGGCAAAACCTCCATTTCTGCTAAAACTGAATTTGATGTATTTTTCCTTTAATGTGGTCTTGAGGCTCTCTCTGGAGAGTGGCTTTGATTTCTAGACCTGCTGTGATCAGATCCAGGGGAACTGATTGTGGATGCTTCTGCTGTGCCTCTTACAGGATACTTCTGTGTCCTGGTGGGCAGCTTAATGCAGAAATGCCTGACCTGTGGCCAGTGTCCCTCCCACAGGAAACTTGTTTGTACTGGCCGATGCCCTTGTGGCTCTGTCTGACCTGTGTCCAGTTTATTCCTATCCAATTAGTCACTCTCTAGGGGAGCCCTGACTGGGAGGAGCTTTAGATTTCGGTGTGCCAGTCAGGCAGGAAACAAGAAGATTCAAAACGGATGCAGAGGCAATAAAAAAATCACAGAAAGTCACTACAGCCTTTTACAAGGATGTACACAGAGGAGCCTAGGAGAAAATTCAGAAGCCCGTTCAAAGTAACCAGCAGAATGCCAGAAAGGCATATATTGGAGATGAGTTTAGTTAGATAGGTGGCTTTTCAATTTAGCTTTGTTTCTTAACTGGATAACTGAGTTCAGGGTGGGGCCCATTAATGAATTGGGCAGATAAAGCATTTTCTATGTCTGGATTCAGCATGGATGACTGCTTGACCAGAGGGCCTAGCTTTTATAGACATTTTATCCAGCTTTCTTTTTTTTTTTTTTTTTGAGGCAGAGTCTCGTTCTGTCACCAGGCTGAAATGCGGTGGTGTAATCTCGGCTCACTGCAACCTCTGCCTCCTGGGTTCAAGAGATTCTCCTGCCTAAGCCTCCCGACTAGCTGGGATGACAGGCGCCCGCCACCACGCCGAGCTAATTGTTTTGTATTTTTAGTAGAGATGGGGTTTCACCATGTTGGCCAGGATGGTCTTGATCTCTTGACCTCATGATCCACCCACCTTGGCCTCCCAAAATGGGAGGATTACAGGTATGAGCCACTATGCCTGGCCTATCTAGCTTTCTTTTCACCTTCAGAGCAGGACAGTAACAAAGCAAAAAGAAAAATATCGAAAAGGTTAGTAGATTTAATTTTCTTATCAGTCCCTTAAGCTTTTCCTTTGTCTTTTGTAAACAGTCTCTTAAAAGAGGCAAAAATATTTTCTTTGAAATTTTTTAGAAGCTTCTGTAGGCGTCCCTGGGTGAGACTAATTTTGGGAGCCCTCATTTTAAAATGCACGGCTTAAAGTGCAGTGTTGTTCATCTGGAATGTCCCGTGTAATGGCCATTGTAATTCTGAAATATCTATAGTAAGATTTTGGCCACTTGTCAATATTTGCGGCTTTGGGGCCTAATACTTATACATGTAAAGGCAAGTGTAGCCGGAAAGTGGATTACTCAGTTATTTAGAAATTAAGGATCCCATTTTTATGTTGAATCATGGGCCTCTCAGGGCCAAGAAAAAAGCTTAACAGGGAAACGCCACAGGGTTGGGTCGTGTGATGCTTTAGCTGTGTTCCTTCATTGCATGAAAGTTTTCTTGAGGCTGGTAGGTGACCTGGTGTCAACTGCCCCGTCCCAAGACCAGTTTACCTCTGACGGAAGCCTTATATTTTGGCAGTGAGTGCTCTGATAACTCTTGAGTGCCTAATCCATGCCCACCAGTCGAGTTGCGGCTTTGGGGCTGAGATCCCCCTGGCCAACTTAGCCAATGATTTCCCACTATGCAGGTGTGCAAGAAAAAGAAAGGAAGAGGATAGAACTCCAATTCCTGTGAATTCCTAAAGCTGAAGTTCATGGCCCTGCAGTAATGACCGTGTACTGCCACTGGTGTCAGTGACATTTAAAACCGCAGCTCTGCCAAGTGACTTTCAGCCACTGTAAACCCCGAGAGATTTTACACGGGTTCACAGCATAAGCTAAATCCTGGATTTGAAAGCCAAAAAGATCAGGTGGTCCAGTGCAAAAAGAGTAGTGTCTGACCCGAAAGGCACTGACTTACAATGCTCAGGGCTCTGTGAGGAGCGGAGAGAACCTCGAGAGGGTCAGCAGGACCTCACCTGAACTCCTCAAGGAGTCCTGGGAGCCATCAACTGGGTCCTTTGGGTCCCTTTGTGGTTGCCAGTGATAGAGCCAAGTAAAAAGGGCTCCCTTAGAGCCTCTGGCCAGCCGTGCACTGGGAGGAGTGCGGTTTGGTGTGGATCTTCAGAAAATTCGTGACGTTTGCAGGGGACAGGAGCTTGGCTGCTTCTGTTCCGGGGGGCAAACTCGGATTCAATCTGTTAACAGGAACCTCTCTGGCTTTGCTGAGTTTTTTTCCTTTTCACCCAATACATTCCACTTTTCTCACTCTTCTGTGTGTTCATGAGCCTAATCTTTCCTGGTCGTGTGACAAGGAACCCGTTTTTAGCTGAACTAAGGAAAAAGTCCTACAATGCCAGAATCATCAAAAGACAAAATTACAACAAATTTAGTTATAGATCTGATTGGCTTTTATTTGCAATTCATGAATCAGGGTAGCCTCCACTCAGTAAACTAGACTGAGAGCGCTCACTGGGTAGTAACAGAACAGTGGGTTTTATGAGGTGGGAACGAGGAACAGAACAATAGGAAAAAAAAAAGGTTGGTCAACATTGGGTAACTTCAGTTTACTTTTTTTTAAGGGTTAAAGCAGAAGGGACTTCTTATGATGATGACTCAGACTGGAATCTTCTGATTTCAGGAAGAACTGGTCTCTTAAGATCTGTTGCCTTAACATTTTGCTTTAACTCGGTGGCACTTAGCACAAGTGTCTCTGTTTTGATCTGGTCTGTTGGAGCCTAGTGTATTGAAGCTCAATCCAAAATAGTGGCCTCTGGTAATTTCTGTATAATACTATTTATTCTCTTGTGTTGCATTCCACCCCCCATCTTTGGGAACTATTATACACATGTTGGGTATTCTAATCTATTAAGAATATGTTCTATATCTAGCGTTTCTCTCAAATCTTTTCTTTTTACTTCTTCATTTGTATTCTATTTCATTTTTTTCTTCTTTCACTCTGTGTTTCTCTAACAGTAATTTTGTATGGCATCTATTCACTTTTGTGTTTATTTTAAGTTAGTCTTCATTTCTTTTTATCTCTGTTTTTTTGTTTCTGTTTTGTGTTTTTTGTTTTTTGAGACAGGTCTTGCTCTGTCTGGAGCACAATGACACAAACACATCTCACTGCAGCCTTGACCTCCGGAGCTCAATAGATCCTCCCAAAGTGCTGAGATTGGGATTATAGGCATGAGCCACTGCACCTGGCCAGTCTTCATTTCTTTTTTTTTTTTTTTTTGGAGACGGAATTTCGCTCTGTTGCCCAGGGTGAAGTGCAATGGCGTGATCTTGGTTCACTGCAACCTCTGCCTCCCAGGTTCAAGCAATTCTCCTGCCTCAGCCTCCTGAGTAGCTGGAGTTTCAGGCATGTGCCACCATGCCTGGCTAATTTTTTGTTTTGTATTTTTAGTAGAGACGGGGTTTCAACATATTGGCCGGGCTTGTCTCGAACTCCTGACCTTGTGATCCGCCCGCCTTTGCCTCCCAAAGTGCTGGGATTACAGGCATGAGCCACCGTGCCCAGCCTCAGTCTCCATTTCTAAATTTAAAAATGTTATTTGTCATTTGTTCCTGAGCACTTTCAGTGCTTTTGTCCTACGTCCTCCTACGTTTAGCCATTTCATTTCTGGGCTTTTGTAATTCTGTTGCAGATTGTTGTTTCATATCATTTTTTAAAATTCCCTAGCTCATTTTGAAATACTAGATTATGATTCTTTTCTTCTTGGAGTCATATGTTTCTGATGTGTTTTTATTTTCATAGATATATTACCATGATTATTATCCTATTCTCTCTTATTCTTTGACCACAATCTTTTCCTGTTTTCTTATAGTTAAGTGGGATGGGTTTCCCTGTAATTTTAAGAGGATGTTCTGTTGTTAAAAGACAATTTTCATAAAAAATAAAATCAGGACTCTCATACAGATACAAAAATAAATGTATGTTCAACATTACTTGTTAATCAATGAGAGAACCAGGCAGGCAGATGTTGTAAGTCGTTCAAAGAAAATGTCAGAAAAGCACAAATTTATGTGGAGTCAAGGAATGTGGAAATGAATTGCAAATGAAGACAAACCTCTGTGTGTGTCTCTCTGTGTGTGTGTGTGTGTGTGTGTGTGTGTGTAGGGGTGAGGGAAATCAATGAAATCTCTATGAAATAGGGCAGAATCTGCATATCTACCATTTACATATTACTTTCAGAGTTATAAAATAGCTCCTGTAGAATTAGAATCTAATAAGGCATAAGGAGTGCACCTAGATAATGCATAATTTTCTTTTCTCTTTTTTTTCCTGAGACGGAGTCTCACTGTTTCGCCCAGGCTGGAGTGCAGTGGCGTGATCTTGGCTCACTGAAACCTCCCCCTCCTGGGTTTAAGTGATTCTCCTGCCTCAGCCTCTTGAGTAGCTGGGATTATAGGCATGCACCACTATGCCCAACTAATTTTTGTATTTTTAGTAAAGACAGGGTTTCACCATATTGGCCAGGCTGGTCTCGAATTCTTGACCTCAAGTGATCCACCTGCCTCGGCCTCCCAAAGTGCTGGGATTACAGGCATGAGCCAGAGCACCCGGCTGATAATGCATGGTTTTCTACTGAAGAAGATGATGTTTTTTTCTACACTGTGCAAGAGGTAGGAGTGGACCAGCATTCCTAGCCGCTGTGAACTGTGCACCTTCAGGCAGCGGAAAGTACTTGCCCAAACATTGTGCTAAGGAACTTGACCAAACTTTAGCCTGGCTTCCACCTGCACTAGACTATGACCCTAAAGGTAACCCCATTCCCTGTGCTGAGGCTTTGGTCAAGAAAGCTCAGTGCAGCCAAACTGCAAAGTGTTCATATTTCCAACTCACATTGCCAAACCATTTTCAGTAATTCTTCACTTACGTCCCTCCGTAATATTCCATTTCACCATAACTCCTTCTTATTTCCTCTTTGTTTTCCCTTTAAAAACCTCAGTGACCTTTGTTTTGGTTGGAGTCGGGCTCTGTTTATGCTGGAGTCTCTCTTCCCTGCTGCAATAGTCAGGGTAAAATCTGTCTTGCTACCATTGATAAGGGCCCAGTGCTACTTCTCTCTGATATCTCACAGTCTATGGCTCTTCTGTTGCTTTCACAAAACATTAAAAAATAGGACCTTTCAGCTGGGCCCAGTGGCTTACACCTGTAATCCCAGCACTTTGGGAGGCCGAGGCCAGCCGATCATCTGAGGTCGGGAGTTCGAGATCAGCCTGACCAACATGGAGAAACCCCATCTCTACTAAAAATACAAAAAATTAGCCAGGCATGGGTACATGCCTGTAATTCCAGCTATTCAGGAGGCTGAGGCAGGAGAATCACTTGAACTCAGGAGGCCGAGGTTGTGGTGAGCTGAGATCATGCCATTGTCCTCCAGCCTGAGCAACAAGAGCGAAACTCTGTTTCCAAGAAAAAAAAAATTGGATCTTTCAGTGCAGAAAGCTCCCCAGTACTTGGAGAGATCTCTCTCCTCCACTCAGCACTCCACCCCCTTTCAAGTATCCTACAGATTTACAACAAAATTGAGTTTAAAGATCTTTATTGACTTTTATTTGTGATTGTAGAATTGGATAACACCTCATTCTGTAAAATAGAATAAGTGTTCCAATGAGCTGAGCAGATTTTGTCAGCAGAAAAGGGCTGAGAAAAGTAGAAATAAAAACACAAAAACACAAAAATGACCTTCAAAAAAGGTCATTTTGAAGTTACTTTTCTTATAAAGGTGAAAGCAGAGGGAATTTCTGTATCATGCTGGCTAAGACTGGCTGTTTGGAGATTTGGTTATTATCTTTCTCTCTCTTTCTTCTGATTTCTCGGAAGGTTAGATAAACAATTTTGTTTCAGCTTGGTAGTGTGGAACGTTAGCATGAGTGACTCCCTCTGGTTTGTTCTGTTGGGCCTAATTCAGGAGCTCCATTCAAACCAATTGCTTTACTTAGCAATTCCCACCTTTGGCCAGGCATTCACCTAGATGACGGTGTGACCAAAACTTAAGGCATCAACTCTACTCTCAGTCAACATCATCTTTGTTTTTTGGTGTCAAAATGTCATTTATAGGTTACACTGTCCTTGTTATCATTAATTTCTTGACATTTTCCTCATTCCAACCAGAGACCATTCAATATTCAGCAAATGGCTGCATGGAGGCATTTAAGGTTTTTTGAGAGGATACCACACACCAAGGAGACTACTATTATGACTCCCAGGAGTATAATACTAAGAGTTTGGTGAATGCTCTTTAGCCAGGGGCATATTCCATGACCCAAACCAATGAAAATGAAATAGATCAAAGAATGAGCAATGAAACTCAAAATCAAATAGATCAAAGAATGAGCCAGATGAGAAGTCTTTCCATTTTAACCAAGTAGCCAGTTTGTTAATTTTTTCACTGAGTCTCTACAATACCCAATTTATTCATCCATATGTAACAAGAAGCATCAGCCACTGCATAGACTCCTCCCTGTTCACCTAGCAGGGAAGTCTATTAACCAGTATCCCATGACCGGGTTAAATTAAAGCAGAGAGTGAGAACAGGTGGGGCTAGAAGTTTGACTCCATAAAAGCACAGTTTGAACAACAGTTGCATTAGGGAAGCTGCTGAAGTTATTCACTGGGTGGACTAAGATCCTTTAGGTCATGTAAAGGTTTGGGTTAGGCATGACAGATGCAATATTTTGTCAAGTCAACCACAGAAATTCCAACTATAGCATTATCCTGCCAAATGAAAAAGGTAGGCATAAAAGCAAAGAAAAATTAAGAGGGGTAAGAGTCTGGTTATGACAGAGAGTTTTGTTCTATCCACAGCCTGAAGCTATCAGCTTCTCACCTCAGTTTGCAATTTGAATGTCATTGGTTATGGCTTTGGGCATTTTGGTGAACTCTCTGTGTGGCCCGCACATAAGGCATCAGGCATGAGACTTTTCCCTTGAAGTTTATATCCAGTTTCTGTTCACAGGACTTCAAGAGAGCAGTTTTTGTTCTTAGTTTGAGTTGTAGCCAGTCCAAAACCATGGCTTCCTATAAATTTTATTTAACAAACCTTTTCCCACTTTTACCTGCAAATGTCCTACCCTGGTCATCTTGTATTCTGTTCTTATCAGTGTCCCCTCTGTGTGGCTCTTTTTTCTTTGCATTTTGGAGACCCCGGAAAGGCCACAGAGCTGCACTCCACGTGCCCCATTCCAGCTTCCTGTATTCTAGGATACTCAATCACCTCACTGTGTTCAATATGGTGCCTGAGGCTTTTTTCTTTTGCTATCCTAGTTATTCTGTTTGTGTTTGTGAGAGGACTTGGGGAGATAAACTACATTGCCACTGTCTTCACTGTCTTTAACTTGACATTTTAGAAGGGACACATGCTATTTACAGGGTCCCTACCAGGCAGCTTCACCTTTTTTTTTTTTTTTTGAGACAGAGTCTGGCTCTATCGCCCAGGCTGGAACGCAGTGGCACGATCTTGGCTCACTGCAACCTCCACCTCCTGGGCTCGGGTGATCCCCTTGTCTCAGCCACCTGAGAAGCTGGGACCACAGGCATACAACATGCCCGGCTAATTTTTGTACTTTTATTAGAGACAGGGTTTCACCATGTTGCCCGGGCTGGTCTTGAACACCTGACCTCAAGCGATTTCCCCCCTCAACTCCCCCCACCTCTGCTTCGACCTCCCAAAGTGCTGGGATTTCAGGCATGAGCCACCACGCCCGGCTGGGCTTCACTTTCTTACTCATGCACCCACAGGAGGTTTATTTCTGTGACTGCAGGACCAGCCCAAACTGAGCCTACTGTTAAGAAAGCGTCCTGTTACTTTGTAGGTAGAACAGAGACAAAACTTCAAGTCGCTTAGCGTGGGCATATGCAGTAGGATAAAGCTCTCACTGAACATCACCTAGAACCAATGATCCCTCCCCACAGGACCAGGAAGCCTGGGACTTGGTCGGAACCTGACCGTTGGAACCTCACCACCGGAACTCCAGCCCCGGAACTCCACCGCTGGAACGCTTTCGGAAGTGAGGGGTCCATTGGTTCAAAAGGTATAGGACTAACATCCACTTCAGCATACCTTACCATAAATGGTCAAATTTGAAGCCTTCCAACCAGACTCTGACAAGCCAGCATTCCTAAATCCATTCCCTTGCCCTCTGACCCCTAAAACTTGCTGCAGACGCCAAACTTGGGACCCTGTTCTCCTTGCTGGCTGGCTTTGGAATAAAGCCTTTTTTTTCCCCAAGCGCTGGTGCCATGGTATTGGCTTCCATGCGCATCCGGCAGCAAGCCCATTTGCTGGATAACATTTCCACACAGCCTTTATTTTTCTGTATCTATTTCTGATACTCAGCTCTGGCTCAATGTGTGTCTCAGAATCTATCTGCTTATATTTTTCACTTTATAATACCAAATAAGATGCTCCTTCCTTCCTTCCTTCCTTTTCTTTTTTCTTTTTCTCTCTCCTTCCTTCCTTTTCTTCTTTTGTCTTTTTCTAAATTTATTTCTAGTAAAAAGAATGGAATTCAATGCCTCCTTCATTCGATTTCTAGGATTTTCTTGAACTCTTTGAACCTCAATTGCCTCATCTGCAAAATAGAAATAATATGAACACATTAACTTTGAGGAGATGAAGTGTAACCCTCAGTCAGTGCCTTTCTGCCTCTCTAATTGGTCATAAGATTGAAACTTCAGTAGATTTTCAAGTGTTTTGTTTGCATTTAATGAATAACTTTAGTTTGTTTTGTTTTGTTTTTAAAAACAGATGTGTACAGATGTTTAAAAATTACTCTTTGAAGAAATACCACCCTCCCCCCCGCAACCCCCAGCGCATTGGGTGGAGAAAAAAGGAAGAAAAGGAAAGCAGGAATTCAGTTGCTGTTTTCTTCAGTGGCTGCCAGTCACAGCTCCCTCTCTCTGGGCCTGAGTCCCTCACAGGAAAAGGGAAAAAAGAAGAAAAAAGGCTTTCTGCCCACAATTCGAATTAACCCCTTTTATGACCATATTTCTTTTCCCTCTTGTATTGATATCTTCCTGTGCCACATTTTAGCCTTTTACAAAAACTGCCAGGAATGATTAGAAGGGAGAACAAAAGGACTGGGGACTCTGAAAGGTAAAGACTCCACACGTTTGAATTCAATTACCTCTTTTATGATGCAAATATGCCCCCTTTGATTCTGCCTTCCCTGTATGATTAAACGGGAACTCTCCTCTTAGGATAAATGGAGCATAGATGCAGAAATCAAGGCTCAACATTTCCCAAGTCCCTTTACCTCACCCCACACCCCCAATTGTTTTCTTTAAAACATGGCCCGTGTTCCCTGGGGGAGAAATAATATTTTCAATTATTGTTCCTGGCTAAGAGCTAAAAACAAAAAGCAAAACCCCAATCCTCTGGTTTCCTAAAGCTCACTCCATCCCCTAGGTTAGATCTGGGTGGTGGTTCCCGCCTGATGAAGGAAATACTGGCTTGCATTTTGCTGAGTGCTTTGTGTGTACAGGGCGTGGTGCCAAGCTGTCCCCATGCTTTATCTCATTTCTCCTCCCAGCAGCTCACGAGGTGGGCACTTGTTCTGATTATCTTATTTTGCAGATGAAGAATCTGAGATTTGCCCAGGTAGGGTCACTTAGCTAGTGCCAAAACCAGGATTTAAACCCAGAGAAAGGTTCAAAGAGCTGTGCCCACACTATAGTATGTGAAGAATCCCAATGGCTTTGAGACAAGGACTCAAGCCTGCTTTTTCTTCGTTTAGTTTTAAAATATGACATTGAGACATGAAGACTGAATATATTCAAGGTGTACAAAGTGGTAATTCTGTTACAGTAGGTAGTCAGGCAGACATGAGCAGGGGAGGAGAGGGGCCCCCTTCCCTCCCACCAGGAATGGGAGGTGACGATCAGGTGATGGTCAGGCAGTTGTGAACTGTGTCTCTAAAATAATAATTGGGTGCAGCCGGCGCTAGGGAAAGGCCATCTCCCAATAGATATAAACAGCTGAGGCCTGGCGCAGTGGCTCACGCCTGTAATCCCAGCACTTTGGGAGGCTGAGGCGGGCGGATCACGAGGTCAGGAGATCGAGACCATCCTGGCTAACACGGTGAAACCCCGTCTCTACTAAAAAAATACAAAAAATTAGATGGGCGTGGTAGCGGGTGCCTGTAGTCCCAACTACTCGGGAGGCTGAGGCAGGAGAATGGCGGCAACCTGGGAGGCAGAGCTTGCAGTGAGCCGAGATGGGGCCACAGCATTCTAGCCTGGGCGACAGAGCAAGACTCCGCGTCTAAAAAAAAAAACAAAACCTGCAATTGGTGATCAGCAGCTTCCCAATAAGATAGCAGAAGTTGGGAGAGTGGGTTCAAGCATGCGCACTAAGAGGCAACACGGCAGGGTTTAAACACTTGGCTGGTAATGGAAGAACGCCTCAAACGAACATGCGTACAACTCCAGTAAACACACTGAGCCTGCAGCCCCTCCCAAGTGCTAGCAGGCCACTGTGCATGCAGACAGCCCACCCCAAGGAGGAATCAGGGAAGTACTGCAACCCTGGAAGCGTGCCAACATGTAAAACCCCGTCAAAGGTCAAACAGCACAGTTGAACCTCTCCTCACCTGCTTGGCCCTCCCAGTCTACTTCTTTTCATTCCTGCTTTAAACTTTTCTTTTTTGAGACGGAGTCTCTCCTTGTCGCCCAGGCTGGAGTGCCGTGGCACGATCTTAGCTCACTGCAACCTTCACCTTCTGGGTTCAAGCGATTCTCCTGCCTCAGCCTCCTGAGTAGCTGGGATTACAGGCATGTGCCACCATGCCTGGCGAATTTTTTGTATTTTTAGTGGAGACGGGTTTCACCATGTTGGTCAGGCTGGTCTCGAACTCCTGACATCGTGATCCGCCCACCTCAGTCTCCCAAAGTGCTGGGATTACAGGTGTGAGCCACTGCACCCGGCTGCTCTAAACTTTTCAATACATTTTCGCTCCTGCTCTAAAACTTGCCTCTGTCTCTGACTGCTTTCTGTCCCTCACTCTGCTTTCTGTCCCTCAGTTGAATTCTTTCTTCTGAGCAGGCAAGAATTGAGGTTGCTGCAGGCCCATACAAATTCAGCATTGTTAACAATTTCATATACATAGATGTTATGTTTTAGGGGAGGAATAATGACTCCCCTCCATCCTTCTAGGTTCATTGGCTAGGCTATGGATCAAATGGACATAGGACAGACTAACAGGAGAAAAGCGAATTACATATGTATGCACAGGAGTTCCACAGAATATGACACTGGAGGAATGACCAGATGATTGAAGCTTAGATAGCATCCTGAGCTACAGAAACGGACTCGGGGCTTCCGGAGGGTGGTAGAGATACTAGTTACGGGAGGGTGAGGGAGGAAATGCAGGGGGATAAACGCTGTCCTGTTTACAGACAAAAAGTCTCTCAGGTAATGAAAGTTCTCTGGAGCAGCTCTTAGAAGAACAGGTGATAATCTGTGTGGGCTGGCGTCAACCTCCAGTTGCCTCTCCTGCGCTCCCAATCTATCCTTCCTGGTTGATAAAATCCACAGGGAGATGCATAACAATTGAGTTTCTTTCTCTTCTTTTTCTTGTTTTGAGACAGGGTCTCATTTGTCACCCAGGCTGGAGTGCAGTGGTGTGAAGATGGCTCACTGCTGTCAAGCCTGGTTTTTGCTTCATTCTGTACCCTGAACTTCTGGAAGCAGAGAGAAACATAAAAACTGGCACGGTGTGCTCTAAAGAAAAAGAAAGAATGAACGAGTGAAAGATAAATAAATAAAGGACCGAATCAATGTAAGAACAATGCATGAAGATCAAGCAGAAAGACCCTGGGCTTTGGAATCAAAAGAGATGTCTGGGTTCCAGTCTCGGCCAGGGCTTTTCAGGGCAGCCCCTCTGGGTCTTGATTTGCCCTTCCATCTAGTGGTGTCATAAACAGCTCCCTCTTGAGGTTGTGGGGAGAATAAAATAAAATAACCTGTGCGGAAGCTCTTTGTTAATTTAATAGCATTTTGTATAGGGAGATGTACAATGTCTTGTCCAAACCAGGACCGTTGAGAATGAAAGGGAGCACCACTAACAATGAATGAAGTCCATCTGAAGGCCAAACATTCTCATTCTACGTATGCAAATTGTCCCTTTGGCTTCTGTCATGAGCGGTGCCAGGTTAGAAATAGCCCGGTCCACACATGCTTGTGTCTTCCCACAATGTCAGGCTTGTATTGATTGTGATCCAATCACAAAAGCCACGAGGTCTGTGGAGTTCCCAAGGAGGGAGTTCTCCTGAATACTTCCCACTTACTCCATAGTCAGAGCTGCGGGCACTCCATAAGTCAGTCAATACCACAAAGCATGCATGATACTGCACTTGAAGTGTTACAGATCAAACATTCCACAACAATGGAGCATTTAACATCAAGGGGAAAAAGAGATAGAAGAAAGTGTTAATAAATCAGTCCAGGGGGAGCAAAGAAGACACAAGGTGTCCCGTTCTGGGCTGGGCAGTCTCTTGGTCTTGCAAGGAAGAGTCTTTGAGGTGGCAGAGCCTTTGGCAGCAGATGTCAAGTTCTTATCATGAGTGACAGCCAGATGGTGTCAGTTAAGATGACCATTTGAGCTGCCGAAGGCCTAATCTTTTATGGTCGCAGAGTCCTCTGGCGAGAACTGATAGTGGAAGAGGGGCTTGTTTGTGTCCTTGTCTGGTTGGATGCGGTCTTTACTTTTTACATTTGTTTATTAAACAAAACATCTTATCCTTGTTGGCAGAGTGCCCTGTGAATTATCAAGTGGAGCCTTTTCCTAAGATGGAGTTAGTTATGTCAAGGGTACTCCATACAGCTTCCCTAATAACAGAAGAGACATCATTCTGGTGTACAGGAAAGCCCTTGGGAGGTGTCTAATAAAGTTACAAACTCAGCCTTCTTTTTTTTTTGAGACAGAGTCTCACTCTGTTGCCCAGGCTGGAGTGCAATGGCGCCATCTCGGCTCACTGCAACCTCCGCCTCCCGGGTTCAAGCTATTCTCATGTCTCAGCCTCCCGAGTAGCTGGGATTCCAGGCGCCTGCCACCACGCCTGGCTAATTTTTGTGTTTTTAGTAGAGATGGGGTTTCGCCATGCTGGTCAGGTTCTCGAACTCCTGACCTCAGGGGATCCATCCACGTCTCTCTCCCAAAGTGCTGGGATTACAGGCATGAGCCACCGTGCCTGGCCTTTGAACTCAGTCTTCTTAGCGCCTGACTTTGAGTGCTGGCCTGCCCCACCCACTCAGCAGGCTTCCAAACCACTTCATAAAATCATGCCATTTTCAGTTCAATTCCACAAAGGTTTAGATGATTGACAGTGGAGTCTTATTTTGTGTATTTGCATTCCATTTCTGCCTCTTACAGTATGTAGGATTTTGTGCGAGATATATAACCTCTCTTTGCCTCAGTTTTGTTCTCTGCAAAATGGGTATATTCATATCCAAGTTCATGAGTTGTATGAGGATTACATGCTTAGCACAGTCCCTGGCCACGAAACTCCTTAATAAAATAACTGGTCATTCCCCTTCTTTCCTTTCCAATGAACCATGAAGCCCGTTAGGGTATTTATTGAAATTTGAGCATCACAGAAGACAATGAAAATTGGACTGAGTTGTCGTGGTCTACATATTTACGTGAGTAACACAAGATAATATACCCTGTTACCCGTGTTTGTCATTGCAGTAACATTAATGGGAACTGGAGCAGAAGGAACGCCCCTGACACCCTCCTGCCCTCCTGAGTTGGCCTGCAAGCTGACCGCGTTCCTTCTCGAACACTGGGCTCTCTTCACTGGGCTGAGGGTTTCCCTCTTCACACAGGTGCACCCAGATGTGCTGTGGGGCTTGTTACTGCCTCCCAGGGCATCCCTTACATATGAGGCTTGGGAGTCTGGGGACAAGCGCTCCAGCTTCCCGGCAGTTCTCATGCATATTCCACACAGTTTCTTAGAGGGCCTGAGCCCTAGGTGCCCATAGTAGGAAGCCACTCGGGATGACAACTTTTAATGGCTTTTCTCCTTTCACTCTTCCAACTGTGCTTCCTGAGATTACCTCATAAGTCAACCTTGAAGTAGGTTCAAGAAGTCCTACTCTTCAAGGGACCCAAAATGAGATGGTAACTAAGATCTATTAAGAGCTGCCTTTGTGCCAGGTGCTGAGCTGAGCATACTGCCTGTGATCCTCGTGAAATCCTCATTAGGCAGGTACTATTATTATCCCCATTTGCAGATGAGAAAACAGGCTCAAAGAGGTAAGTGGTTGTCCCAAATTCACACAGTGACTTATTTTCCAGGACATGGTGCCTGGGCTGGAAGCCAGGTTTGTGCTGGATGATTCTGTTTTGATTTCATTTCAAAATCAAATTCCTGCTCTAGTCTATTTCATTCATTGGATCTGCTGAATCTCCTACACAGAGGAGACTTTGGAGACCAGCTCCTTGGGGGTGACAGTGGGTAGAGAATATCTAGACCATGGAGGTCTACAGTTGAAAGTCTGTGACTGTGAGGTATAGATGAAATTGAGATTCTGACAGGCGGAAGAGCTAAGCAGAGCCTCTGGGGCAAGAGGAGTGACTAACCCTGTGTGACTCGGAGAGGCAGGCACCCTGCTGGGAACGTCCCCATGCTGTTCTCAGAAGCACATTTCTGATGTGAAAGGCGGAGAAGCCCCAGTCTTCCTCCAACGGGCAGCACCTTCCAAACCCAGGTCTTTGCCTTTCAGGGCCTGCTGATCTCGGGGAAGCCAAAGCGGCTCTTCCTGTGCTATCTGCACAGTAAGTGCTTTCCTTTACTTGGTCAGTCAAGTCCCCAAGGCAGGACTTTGAGGGACACCCTACCGAGGGGAAGCCCTTAATTTTAGCTCTTGCTGATGAATTTGTGACTAGACCAGGAAACATCATTCCAAAATTGGACAAATTCCAAGAAGGAAAGTTCATTTTTCAAAGCTGGAGGAAATTAGAGCCTGGAAAACATCCAGGGGAAAGGACAGAGCAGTGAGAAGCGTGTCTTCCCCTGTGGAGGGTGCAGATCCGATCCCCAAACCCAATCTTGATTCCACCTCTTCCTGGCTGTGCTTCCCCTCTCCCCACACGCAAGGTGAGCCACATCATCCTTCTGTTCCTGTTTCCTCACGGATAACGTGGGGTGCTATCGGTTCCTATCTGATAGGATTGCTGTAGAGACTAAATGGCAAGGCACATAGATCCCTTAGCACAGTGCCTGATGCATAATACATGCTCAGTAAATGTTAGCCAAGCAAAGGGCGTATTGGGCACAGCAGCTATGAAAGGTAAAAGAGGGAGGAATTAGGGAAAACCTTCAGACTATGATGCCGATCTGACATTCCGTCAATGCAGCACAAAGTCCTAGAGCAAAGATGGGTCTTGGAAGAATCCCACATTTGACAGAAATGGCCAAGTCTGAGAACCCCCACCATGCTCAGTCACTGGCTGAGGGGGCTTCCTGGGAAGAGTACGGCCTTGGCTAGAACTTGCACGCAGAGATGGACCCTAAAAGCTGTAGCAGCAGGAGCAGCCAGTTGCGTGTCTTGTAGCTGAAATGCACGCTCTTCCTGAAGGGAGATTGGAGCATGCACCTTTGTGGCTGCCACCGGGAGTCCCCTCTGAAGCACACCCAGTTCTTGGCCTTGCTCGGGCCTGCAACCTCCTTAAAGAGATCATTTTTCTTCTGTTTTCATGCAGCTTTTGGAAAATTCTCTCCCTGCTGGCAGGACTGGTCTTTCCCTAGCATTTCCTTCCATTCCGCCAGCAACACATGTCCTCATTTCCTCCTCTGTGTAAGGTAAAGCCTCAGAGAGCAGGGGCCTGTGGGACAGCTAGGGGAGGCCTTGGCTCCAGCTCTTCCAGCGCAATCTCAGGTGGTTGTCCTCCAAATCCACTCTTTTTTTTTTTTTTAAACCAAACCAAAACAAAACAAAAAAAAACCGAAGTCTTGCTCTGTAACCCAGGCTTTAGTGCAATGGCGCAATCTTGGCTCACTGCAAGCTCAGCCTCCTGGATTCAAGCGATTCTCATGTCTCAGCCTTTCCAGTAGCTGGGATTACAAGCATGTGCCAATGCACCTGGCTAATTTTTGTATTTTTAGTGGAGATGGGGTTTCGCCATGCTGTCCAGGCAGGTCTCGAACTCCTGGCCTCAAGCAGTCCACCCACCTGGCCTCCCAAAGTGCTGGGATTACAGGCGTGGACACCATGCCCAGCCCCAATCCCCTCTTTGACATCTCCCCACCTCTGTGCCATGGATACATCCTTCTGTCTTCTCAGTTGTGCAGCCACTAGGTGAGGATCAGGTTCTGCTTCCCTCTGTCTCTGACTCTCACACATGTTGTGGTGAATTGAAATTGGCCACACATTCCTTATTACTGCTCCCATCAAGAGGCGAGCTCCAAGCCTCCTGCCTGACTGGCTGACTCTGGGTTTACCCAAGTGGCTTGACCAGTGGGACATCAGCAAACATGACCCAAGCAGAGCCTTGTGTATTAGTGTCTCTTGGGATGCTGTCCTGAGGCCACTGAACAGGAAAGCCAGTTTGGCTTTTTGCAGGAGGAGAGGCCATGTAGAGGAGCACCGAGGTATCCCAGCCAACAGCCAGCACCTACTACCAAGCCTGTGGCTGAGGCCATCTGGGAACTGCCAGCAACTGAATGCAGCTACATGAGTGAGCCCAGGTGAGACCCGTCAGAGAATGGCCCCACCAACCCACAGAATCAGAATAAATAATAAAGGCCTTGTTGTTTTAAGGCACTATGTTTGGAGGGGTTTATTACTCAGTAATAGTTAATACACATGTACCCATAAAACACCTTCCAAGGAGAAAAGATAATTCTCTGAAACCTTACAATTAAGTCTACCAGGGGCAAAAGACATGTTTCCTGGTTGCTGTGTATTTGCAAGGCTGCCCTCCCACAGAGAGGTCAAAGGAGTCAGGATTTCATATCATGCAGCAGAGCAGAGTCTCATACAGTACCTGCGGCATTCGGGAACGAGACGCAGGCCCATCACAGAGCCCGAAGTGTGACATATGCTCTCACAGCTACCAAAGGCTAACAGGATCCTGGAATTACCACATGGAAGCCATTGCTTCAGGGTCCTGCCCATCCCTAGGCCCTGCGGACGAGGAGATGAGGGAGAAATCTTCTTGTGGATGCACGAGGAGCTTAAGCTTTAGACGTTAGCCAAATTGTGTGTGTGCTTGACTTCTTTGTTAATTAATGCATTCAGCAACCCCTTATTGAGGGTCAGCTATACACCAGGCATCCTGGATATTTTCTCAGAGGAAAAGGATGCCTACTTTGACTCTACTACAAACCAGGAGGCAAGCAAATATTCCTCTCAGACAGTAGTTTAGCATTCTTTAGGTCAGGGACATAAGGCACTTGGCCAGTGGGACAAGCTGTGACTCCAGCTCTTCCAGCACAGTCTCAGGTGCTTGTCCTCCAAATCCACTCTTTTTTTTTTTTAAAACAAAGTTTCATTCTGTCACCCAGGCTTTAGTGCAATGGTGCAATCTTGGCTCACTGTAACCTTTGCCTCCCAGTTTCAAGCGATTCTCATGTCTCAGCCTTCCCAGTAGCTAGGATTACAAGTGTGTCCAAGTATGCTTTATGACTACTTCATAAAGCACAGACTAAGAAATTTCATAGGAAAAGATGCTAAAAAATTGAAGGTATTTTATTTTTTCTCGTTATGAAAGTAACAGCTACTCATTGCAAAACACTTAAAAAGCACAAAAAGTATAACACAGAATAACTATCACTTGCAAGCTCGCTGTCACTGAGTTTGGTGTTCTCCTTGGTTTCATCCTGGCTTCAAGAGACGCCATTTAAACTGGGCTTTGAAAGATGGGTAAGAGTTTGCCAGGAAAATCAAAGATGGAAAGGCCTTCCAGAAAGAAGAAATGGCGTGTGCACAGGCTCTGAGATGTGAACGTGCAGGGTCATGGTTTGGAAAAGCTGACAGGAAAAGGACAGAAGGGCCAGAGAAAGGATAGTGACTTTGACAGGCTGGCAGGGATGTGGTCATGGAGGACCTCAAATAGTAGACCAAGGAGCCAGGAGTTTATCCTGGTGGCAATGAGAGACCAAAGGGCTTTAGGAGAGAGTGTGAGTGTTCTGGTAGTGTGGAGGATGGACCGGAAGGGGGAAGTCTGGGAGCAGGAGCTGCTCCCATGGAGGTTCTGGTCCAATAGGGAGAGAAAATGGTCTGAAACAGGGTGGTGATCATGGAAGCCACAGACGTTCACCTCAAGGGGTGAGAAAGCAAACCAAAAATGAGGGACCTTTAGATTTTCGTTCTCACAAAGACAATGATATCCTGTTGGGGAAATGGCCCTGTGGCTAGAGTGAAAATTGGTACGGCCTTTTTGACAGACAGTCCACTTATTAGCTGTGTTATTTGAAGCAAGAACCCAACTTCTCTAGGCCTTAATGCTATTGCATGAAAATGAAGATAATAATAAAATCTATCTTACAGGGCTGTTGGAAGGACTAAATAAGATAATGAATATAATGTTCTTATAATGCCTGGCACACTGAAGTAAGTGCTAAATACAGTTAGCAAGATGATTATCATCATCATTATCGTTACAAATGTACATGCTCAGGCCGGGCGTGGTGGCTCACACCTGAAATCCCAGCACTCTGGGAGGCCAAGGAGGGTGGATCACCTGAGGTCAGGAATTCGAGGTCAGCCTGACCAACAAAGTGAAACCCCGTCTCTACTAAAAATACAAAAAATTAGCCAGGCGTGGTAGCTGTAGTCCCAGCTACTCTGGAGGCTGAAGCAGGAGAATTGCATGAACCTGGGAGGCAGAGGTTGCAGTGAACTGAGATCACGTCACTGCACTCCCGCCTGGGTGATGAAGGGAGACTCCATCTCAAAAAAAAAAAAAAAAAAAAGAAAAGAAAAGAAATGTATATGCTCACATGCTATGAACTAGCAGCTAATCTCACTTCTAGGAACCTCTTTTACAGAAACGATAGCATAAGGATATAAAGCTACGCACAAGGGGACTCATGACAGCATTTTGTGTGTGTGTGTATAGTGGCAAAATTGTGGAAATAAATGTTCATCAATAGGGGAATGATACATAAATTATAGGAATTAGTATATCAGAATTCTATGAAGCTCTTAAAAATGAGAAAGATTAATATATTTTGTCTTGAAAAAAGTTCATGGCATATATTTAAGGATAAAAAATAAGGTTGTAGTATAATTTGAATAACAGGATTTAATTTTTACAGGCAATTCAAAAGCAAAAACATTTACAGATGAGCATAATGTTTGTGTGAGCCTATGCTAGGTCTGGGGGAACACACAGGAAATTGTACCCAGCAGGAGATGGTGGCATGCAGAGTTGAGATATACTTCTGTGCTATCTTATTCTTATGAGAAAGTATTATTTTAATTTTAATTGAATTTTTATTTTTTAGAGACAGGGTCTGTCTCTGTCACCCAGGCTGGAGTGCAGTGGCACGATCATAGCTCACTATAGCCTCAAACTCCTTGGCTTAAGGGATCCTCCTGCCCCAGGCACCCAAGTAGCTGGGACCATAGGCACATGCCACCACACCTGGCTAATTTTTAATTTTTTTGTAGAGACAGGGTCTTGCTATGCCCCATCTCGAACTCCTATGCTCAAGCTATCCTCTGCCTCAGCCTCCCAAAGTGCTAGGATGTGAACCACTGCGTGTGGCCTATTATTTTTATAGTAAAAATAGAGTTTTTTAGGTCAGAGAGGTTGAGGCGTGAAGGAGGGCAGGGGGGAGGAAGAGGAGTTTGAGGTGGAACCAGGATGGGAGCGGGGATGGGAATGAATGGAGGAGGCAGGTGCATGCCAGAATAGAGCACGCCACAGGGTTCCAGACATATCATCTTTCAAATTGCAAACTCCATTCACACTGGAGTCTTTGCCGAGCCATGTTCCCAGTAGCAAATGAATTGCTGTGTGGGGACATCTGCTGCTTGCATTCAGCCTCATTTAGGTTCCTTCTCCCAGGCCAGTCTGAATGGAGTCTTGGTTGTGGTTACCTTGGGATCAGAGGCTGGCCTGCCTCTCCCTCTGATGAAAGGCAAGTGAAGGGGGAACCTGGGCAGATGTTGTTGTATTGATCAGGGGGCCCTAGAGCCAGATGCGCAGGCTCAGTTCTGCCTCTGCCGTTTATTAACTGGCTGATCTTGGGCAAGTTACCTAAATGCTCTATGCCATAATTTCATCTGTGTAGTGGGGGATAAAAACTAGTTATTTCACAGGGTTGTTGTGAGATTAAATGAGGTGTTGTCTAAGACAAAATAACTGTTCAATGAATGTTAGCCACCGCTAGCTGTAAACAGGGGCTCACTGGATTTAAATGAGATAACAAATGCCAATATTCTTAGCTCAGGGCTGGACATTCGCATCAGTATAATGCATTTAAAAACACCATCCATCAACCCCCAAAGTTATTAAAGTACATCAAAGCACAATTCTATCTCTAGAACAGCAATTCTCAATCCTGACTGCACCTCAGACCGGCCTGGGGAGCTCAAAATTCCAATTCCCAGGCTTCCCCTGGTTATGGAGATATAATAGGTTCGGATGCGGCCTGAGCAACAGATACTTTGAAAGGCTTGGCAGGTGATTTTGGAATGAAGCCGGGGATGAGGAGCCTTGCTCCACACCGAAATGGGCACGTCCTGTCCATGCTCAGCCAACTTTTAAGAATGGCATCTTCCGTCGCTGCCTTTCTCTGCACCCTCTCTCTCCGAAACTACCTCTTGCCTACTCACCACTCTCAGTGGCTGTGGACCCTCTCTATCTGCCCCCTCTTCTTACTCTCTCTGCTTTTTATTGTGAGGCTCAACTTAGCTGCTTAGGATTCTTTTGTTAATTCCCCATGACCTAGATTTTGTCTTGCAAAGGAGTGCAGGTAGCTGAGCTACCCAGGAAAGCTGCATACGGCTTTCTCTCTCCGTTATGGTATCTTCTTCCTCCTCATCAGATCTTGATCTGTCACTGGACTTCCTGTTCTGACTCACCCCTCAGTGAGGGAACCAGATCAGAGGAAAATGTTCTTGGTTCCTGTCCTCCTCGCACGTGTCTGCACCCTCATGTCCTACCCAGCGCCCAGCCGTTCTCTCACTTACCTGATGCTGCTCCACTCCAGAAGTGGGTCCCAGAATCCCCCCTCCTACATTCTGGATGAAAATGATTATTTAGAGTTTGTATCATGAGATTGGGTCTTTTGCATTCAATGGAGTTGGCATTTTCTTCTCTATTTTTAATTTTTTAAATTGTTCTCTCAGCTACCATCTTTCCTGGAGATAGTATTTTTATAATCAAAATAAGATGCATTTTTAAAGATACATTTTTATTATTAACGGGAATAAGAGGGCAGAACTTGTTCTTGATTGCAATCAAACATGATGAACATGATTTCCTGGCCCCTGGAAGCCAGCTGAGATGACTCCCCTGGACTACTAATTTTTGCCAGGCTGGCACTGTGGCCGTGCTGGAGACGGCCCGCTTATCTGTCTTTTCCATCTGAATGTTATTGCAGAGAAATAAAAGGACAAATAAAAAAGGATGAGTTCATGTCCTATGCAGGGACATAGATGAAGCTGGAAACCATCATTCTCAGCAAACTATCGCAAGAACAGAAAACCAAACACTGCATGTTCTCACTCATAGGTGGGAATTGAACAATGAGAACACTTGGACACAGGAAGGGGAACATCATACACCCGGGCCTGTCGGCGGGTGGGGACTAGGGGAGGGATAGCATTAGGAGAAATACCTAATGTAAATGATAAGTTGATAAGAGCAGCAAAACCAACATGGCACATGTATACTTGTGTATCAAACCTGCACGTTGTGCACATGTACCCTAGAACTTAAAGTATAAAACAAAAAAAGAAATAAAAGGACAAGGGAAGGTAAGTCACACATATTGGGCATTGACTCAACATTCTCTGTTTACCCCTTTTAATCTTCACAAGAAGACTGCAAGGTGGCTTTTATTGTACTCATTTTACAGAGGAGGCAACTGAGGGCCAGAGAAGGCAAGTGGCTTGCCTCATATCACAGAAACAGTGGCAGAGCTAAGATTTAACTACTGCTCCTTCCCTGCACAAAACTGTTCTGAAGGAGCCCCAATTTTAGGATGAAATTCGTGCTGCCTCTGTGGGCACTGCAGGGCCCTCATGACTTGGCATCCTGGTGAGATCTTCCTGCACACTACGCTCAGCCACACTTTCCCTGGTCTCCAGGTCTTTGTATGCACTGTCTCCCTTACCTAGAAGCCCTGGGTTTTTTTTCTGCCATTTTCTGCTCCCAGTGAGGAAGTCCTGCACATCCTTCTGGTGTGGCTGAGGTTTCATCCCCTAAGGCCCTCCCCATTCCCTGCTCCCTTCCCACCGCCAAGGGTCAGGGCTCAGCCTCCGTGCTCCTGCAGCACCTGGTGTTATTGACCTGTGTCACAGTGCTGACGATGCTGAGGGCAAGGACGGGGGCTGGTCCACCCTGGTTTTGTGTCCTCCCCTCTCACCCCCAACCAGGTGCCCGGTACAATGTACCCCAAAGGAATGCATCCGGAATCCATGAATCCATTCCTATCTGTGGGACGCCAAGCCAGGGCATCTTTCCAGCTTGCCGCCGCTGGAGAGACCATGTCTTTCTTGTAGCTTCCTCTACCTCTTTCCTGACTTCGCTTGGGAGATGCACGTCCGCGGGCGGCCATGGGTTGCCCTGGGCCACCTGCCGGCAGCTGCGGGGAGCGCCCGGCTCCGGCCGCGCGATCTTGCAGGCAATGCTGCGCCCTGGCGTCGCTTCTCAGCGCTGCGCAGCTCTCCTGGCTCGGAAATCAGTGCCTGATTCAGGCCTGACAAGGCTCCTGAGGTCCACGCTGTTTCCATCTTTTCCAGTAGGGAGCTGGAATCTAGGGAAGGGTCCACGATTGGCTCAGTATCCCCCGGGCTTTCGAGCTGGGAGAGCCGAGAGTTGGCCCCAGGGCTGCCAGCGTGGGTGCCTGGGCTGGGATCACTGCCCACTCTGCGAGAAGGCCTGGAGACTCGGGTGTTGCTTCAAGCTATTACATTACTCAAAGGCCTGAACTGGATGGTTTTCCGTTTATAATATGAATACACGTGCATTTCAGAAAATTTGGGAATCAGAAAAGTGTAAATAAGATAAAGATTACCTGCAAACTCAGAGACACCAACTGTTAACCATTTTGGTGTATATTATTTTTATATGTCTTTTATGTGTATCAATGTATTTATTACAAAATTGAGATTAGAATGTACATAGAATTTTAAAAATAGCATTTCATATGTCCTGAGTGCGGAAGCAGAAAAAAATCTGGGAAAATAGAAAAGCATAAAGAAGAAAATTTAAAAATGACTTTTAGTTTCATTGCGTAGAGATAGCCTTCCTTCCCAATTTAGTTTATATTTGTGACAGTCAATCATTCATTCATATACATATATATATATATATATATATATATAATCTACTTAGTAAGAATTCAAATCAGAAATTTAAAAAAATTCCCAAGATAAAAATTTATTTATTTTTTTGAGACAGAGTCTTGCTCTGTTGCCCGGGCAGGAGTGCAGTGGTGCAATCTTGGCTCACTGCAACCTCTGCCTCCCAGGTTCAAGCGATTCTCCTGCCTCAGCCTCCCAAGTAGCTGAGACTATAGGCACATGCCACCACGCCCGGCTATTTTTTGTATTTTTAGTAGAGATGGGGTTTCACCGTGTTAGTCAGGATGGTCTTGATTTCCTGACCTCGTGATCCACCCACCTTGGCCTCCCAAAGTGCTGGGATTACAGGCGTGAGCCACTGCACCCGGAGAAAAATTTATTTTTATTCGTTTTTCTGCCTGAAAATGTCTCACTATCTTTGGAAAACATCCTCCAACTTCCCCTTCCTCCAAATCCACCCAGAAGGCTCCATTCATATGGCTTCCATAGGAGTAGCCATGGTCTTCTGTGAACATGAGTGTATACATCTGTGGGATTAGGTTTCAGGAGTGAAACTGCTTAAAAGAGAGTTATGCTTTTATCCCTTTTGATATATACTGCCAAACTCTTGTAGAGATATTGTAGCAGTTTGCACTTTTATCGGCAGTCATGACAGTACCTGTTTCCCAATAGGGTCACCAGCAAAATGTTGTCAGCCTTTTGTCCCAGGGATTACACATCCATCTTAAGTTTAACTAAAATGTACTGGATGTGCATGCACTGTGCCAGGTGCCAGGTTAAGGGCTGCCTATTTGCTAATCCTCACTGCATCCTCACAATAACTCAATGAGGGAAGTAGTACTAGCTTCATTTTACAGATGAGAAAACTGAGGGTGAGAGAGGTCAGCCTACCTCAATTTGAAGAACCGAGCCGAATCCAAGCCTGAGAGGTCCACCTCCAAGCATTCGTCCTCCTAACCAGTGGTTCTCAAGTTTGAATGCCCATCAGAATCCTTGAGAAGGCTTGTTAAAAGTTGGCTGGGCCCCAGCTTAAGTTTCTGATTTGGTAAGTGTGAGATAGGCCTGAGAATGGGAATTTCTAAGGTCCCAGTGATGCTAATGCTCTGGTCCAGGGATCACACTTTCAGAACCATTGCTTCTATGACTCTAATATGAGGCCCCATCTGGAAATTACCTTTGACCTTGGCTGAGTGCTCATTGGAACTCTACATGTTCTACATACCTCGTATGTGTGTGTATGTGAATGTGAATAGAATCCTTTATGGTCTTTTGAATATCTTGGGTAAGGTTTGTGGCAAACGATTTCACTTCTTCAAGACTTTCCCCACCTTTTGAATGGAGATGATGCTCAGAGGAACCCTTGTGGGAATTACAAGGAAGAATGTATGTAAAGAACACTTTGGAGATTGTGAAATGTTGTTCTAAAGCTGGTTATTAATTATTCCTGTTGATGGGGAAGCTATGAGAATTTGTAAGGTATAAATTAAGATTGTGGTTCTAGGCCAGGCGTGCTGGCTCACGCCTGTAATCCCAGCACTTTGGGAGGCCGAGGTGGGCAGATCACGAGGTCAAGAGATCAAGACCATCCTGGCTAACATGGTGAAACCCCATCTCTACTAAAAATATAAAAAATTAGCTGGGCGTGGTGGCATGTGCCTGTAGTCCCAGCTACTCGGGAGGCTGAGGCAGGAGAATCGCTTGAACTTGGAAGGCAGAGGTTGCAGTGAGCCGAGATTGGGCCACTGCACTACAGCCTGGGCAACAGAGTGAGACTCTGTCTCAAAAAAAAAAAAAAAAAAAAAAAAAAAAATGGGGGTTC
>NC_037673.1:171732048-171754410 GCF_003255815.1 Theropithecus gelada | reverse complement strand
CCGTCTCAAAAAAAAAAAAAAAAAAAAAAAAAAAAAAAAAAAAAAAAGATCGTGGTTCCACCATGGTGTGACACTGGGCAAGTCAGTCCACTTCCCTGAGCATCAAATCTCTTTTCTTTGAAAGTGGGGATATGATGGGTTCCATGAGGATTAAACAAGCCCCTATGTGCATCAGTCCTGGTTTCCTTCTGTTGCAGAAACTTGGAGGCACTCTGTCGTCTGTGAGGAAAGGGTTCATTCCAGAACACACTTGTAATGTGGTTGCTCAGTCATTTCCCCTCTAGCTGTCTTCTCAGAAAATCTCCTATTCCCTGTTCTTTCCACATGCTGGTGATGCCCTCTTTGAAACACACAATGGATTCTTTTCCACATTTGGGTAGGTGAGGACACTTTGCAGATTCTAGAAACAGCCTAGGTTGAACCCAATGACCACATGGCCCCTGGCCTAGTGTCAACTGTTCTAGGTGCTGGGGATATGGCAATGGACAAAAGAGAAATCCAAATCCTTGTCCTCGTAAGCTTGTTTGTCAACGAGGACCCCTTCCCATGGTTTCTTGGAATCTGGTGAGGGGTAAATACTCAAAATTCATAGAAAACCACAAGTTGTCCTCAAATTGACCCAGTGAAGCTCACTGACCCCTGGGAACACTAGGAATGTGGCTGTAGCCAGAACTTCTCAAGCTGCGATGTATTCAGGGATCACCTGGGGCTCTTGGCACCTGTCAGATCCTGGCTCCGCAGGTCGGGGGTCTGGTCTAAGAATCTGCATTTCTAACAAGTTTGGATGTCTCTGGTCTACGGACCACACTTTGACTATCTAGGGTTTAAGTGATGCCTTCTCTCATCCCACCAAATGTAATCTTATTTTCCTGCAGCTTTTAGTAAAACTCTGAATACACAGAAGAAAAATTAATTTTATTAGCATATTCCAGTTGTCTACATTTTTGGACAAGGCTGTAGGTATGGATGTCAGATCTGGTTTTCAAGTGACCAGGAGCAGCCTGAAGCATGCACTTCACTAACGCAAGCCCATTTGCTCATCTGTGAGTGGAGACTCTCCGGCTTCTGTCTCATTTATGCAAAACCTTAATTGCTGGACATTTTTAAGGGATAGATTTAAAGTCTCCACTTGACCATTTTAATCTGATATTTTTAGTTAAGTTGTGTGCCATCTCTGGCAAAGTTGCCAGGGTTCTGAAATCTTACCTTTAGCAATGACACGCTGGCATTTTGAATGCACACCCACTGTCTCTAGAGCAAATATACAAGAGGCAACCATTCGTTTAATGTTTACTAAGTGCCAGGCAATATGGTGTCTACTGTGCAGGGATTAGCTCATTTAATCTTTATAACAACTCTATGATTCAATGATTTTTCCAAAGAGTCAAAACAAAAACCACAAAACTGAAGGTCACAGAGAATGTCATTGGCCTAAATGCGTATCTTTTATAAAAGGGTGCAATGAAGATTGGACCTGGCTCTGATTTCTAGACCCACGCTCTTGAATATATTTAAATAATTTCAGTGACAACAGAGTTACTGTAGCAAAACAAATGCAGAAACATGGCCAAGGAAGTTAAAATGCTCAGCTCTGTATCAAGTCTTTTATTTTATTTTATTTTTTTTTGAGAGGGAGTCTCGCTCTGTCGCCCAGGCTGGAGTGCAGTGGTGTGATCTCAGCTCACTGCAAGCTCCATCTCCCGGGTTCACGCCATTCTCCGGCCTCGGTCTCCCAAGTAGCTGGGGACTACAGGCACCCGCCACCTCGCCCGGCTAATTTTTTGCATTTTTAGTAGAGACGGGATTTCACCATGGTCTTGATCTCCTGACCTTGTGATCCGCCTGCCTCGGCCTCCCAAAATGCTGGGATCACAGGCCTGAGCCACTGCGCCTGGCCCGTATCAAGTCTTTTATTAAGGCACTCCTCAGTCTTAGGTTAATTTAGACTTTGTCAGTAAATGCAGTTCCAGGTTAGAATCAGATCAATAATATAAAAGCACATTTACATCACCGTCATGTGCAGTGGTGTTGGCCATCAGAGTTTAAAGCCAAAATCCATCCCCCATGCCCATCATTAATATTCCTGGAATCACACTGTCGTTGGGGTTTGGGGCGGGGTGGGTGTGCCTCTATGTATATGAGGTTCAAAAAGGTGGAAGACTGGTAGCTCAAAATAGAAATATATTTCTTGTCAAAGGCAAAATACAAAAATATCTTTTCATTAGGAGTTGCTGATGGTACTGCAGATACTAAGTTTGAATGAAAAGTACCATCAATTGTAACATACAAATTGCTTTATCCTTTATGTACAAATAAAAGAGAGAATTTATTTTCATTCTGAGTTTATTTAACATTTCATCCAGTTGAACTGAAATAATACATGGCCTCCAATACTGGCAAGACACTGTGCTAATACTGAAATAAAAACTGCCAGTCAGTAAACACTTACAATCATAATCCTTTATATCGTGTTAATAGAAATATTAATAACTACTTAGCTTTACAAGCTTATTGCACTTCATGTGGATTTTTTTCTCCAGAAAGGGTATTTCTAAAAGATCGGCAAGGATTGCCAATCTTGGTTTATTTGTTCTTTGTTATAAACCATGATTAACATACACAGTTTATAGCTTTATATAAAAGTATTAAGAGTCTGAAGCATCAAAAAACAACGTTTAAAAAGACGCAGCTCCATGTTCATCATCCCTTTTATAATCTTTTCTTTTTTTGAGATGGAGTTTTGCTCTGTCGCCCAGGTTGGAGTGCAATGGTGTGATCTCGGTTCACCGCAACCTCCGCCTCCCGGGTTCAAGCGATTCTCCTACCTCAGCCTCCCGAGTAGCTGGGATTACAGGTGTGTGCCACCACGCCTGGCTAATTTTTTGTATTTTTAGAGACAGGGTTTCTCCATGTTGGCCAGGCTGGTCTCAAACTCCTGGCTTCAGGTGATCCAACTGCCTTGGCCTCCCAAAGTGCTGGGATTACAGGGGTGAGCCACCGCGCCTGGCCATTCCTTTGATAACTTTTAACACACATAACTGGAGTGTGTAAAATTTTGGTTAGTTTGTCAGTCTTCTAACCAGTCATGAGCTCTTCACTGGAGGTTAACATTCTGAAACGGAGCTACAGATTACCTGGTGCCGGGAGGACTCTGAGAGGAGCAGGACACCTGGGGCAGGCAACCGTGCCTTAGCTTCCTACGAAAAGAGTCCCTTCAGCACCTTATGGAGATCTGCCCTGAATTTCAGGCTTTTACCACTTTTTAAAGAGACATGTCGAGGACAACAGAGCCTGTCCAAGACCAGAGTGTCACGGGAAAGCCATTTTGCTTCCAATGGTTTAAGACAAAAAATCTAAATGAGGAGATTCTGGCAGCATCAAGGAAGGCTCCGAGTGGCCCAAAGCTTCAGATCTATTAATCCTTTCAGAGAAAAGAGAAACACAGACACAAGGCACGCCATTTTTTCTTTATGAGGAAATTCAGTCTGGTCACATTGTCAGAAAAAAAATCTGCCAAAACTAAAGAGTTTCTATATATTTTTTCACTTACAATCTCTGAATACAATGATCTACACTTCGTGAAACGTCGCCCCTCAGTATCCGTGGGTGGCTGGTTCCAGGACCGCCCTCCGATACCAATATCTGCGGATGCTCAAGTTCCTGATATAAAACGGCGCAGTATTTGCATATAACCTAGGCACATCCTCCTGTATACTTGATAAATCATCTCTAGATTGCTTATAACACCTAATACAATGTAAGCACTATGTAAATAGTTATTATACTGTATTGGTTTTTAAATTTGTATTATTTTTCATTATTATGTATATTTTGTATCTTTTTAAAAAATATTTCCCATCCAAACTTGACTGAATTCACAGATGTAGAGCTCATGGATACAGAGGGCCGACTGTCTACGACGTTGGACATCTACAGACTTGAAACATAATCTGTTATATTAAATATATTATCTGTGAAATCACTACAGATGATGTAAACAGTGGTACATTTCATTATCTTCCAATGAAGTGGAATGCAACATACAATATTCAAGTAAAATTCACTGTGACTGATTCATACACATTATCACTGTATCTTTCTGAAAGCCAAAGAGATCTATAAGGATGACAAGAAAAGACATGTAGGTAGCTGGAACTGTAGTCTCACTTCTTACCAAAAAAAAAAAACCAATGAACTAGATTCAGCCCACTCACACAGCATTGGTATTGAATATACTTCCAAAATTTGACATTTGTACATTTCAGTAATTTCATTATTTGATGTAAATAATTGACTATAAAGTCAATAACTGCAAGGTAAGATTAACATCTTTATAAGAACACAAAACAATAAATTAAAAGTCAACCAAGGCAATCCACCCACAATCTGAATGTATATAATGATCTAGCAGGAAGGCATGTTGCCGTGGTCCGTGACTGACTTTTGGAAGGGGTGTGAAGGAGCTTTCACCCTCCAAATCCAAAAACTTCGTTACCTTCATTGGGCCAGCACAGTCCCCACACTAGAAGCAAACTGCCCTTAATATTTCGGGGTAAGTTTTTATACATTAGCCCAGAGCTTTTGTATTTTCCCAGTTCACTGCTGAGCTCTCCTTGATTTGGAATGGGAGTGAGATGAAAATTCAATATTTTAAACAGATTCTCTTTTCATTGATTGATAATCAATAGAATATTTACTGACCATACACTGAGCACCTATTCTATGTCTATTAGTACTTTTTTAAAACCCTGGGTGATGGCTGGTATACTGTCTTTGAAAAACAATGACTATAAAAGCTAAAGGAAGGGTATTTCTATAAATCATAACATGATTCAATGTAAGGGAGTATCAGGCACTTGGCCCATGCCAGGTGCTCTGTTAAAGTAGCAGCTTTATTCTAAAAGGCGAATGTGGATCTTTAAAAGGTTTCTGTAACTGGGAGAACCCAGGTTGAACAGGATTTTTCTCACCAGTATGGCTACACCAGCTTTGCAGTGGCAGAATGAGCTGCAGAGGTTTCCTCCTTGCTTTACAGTCCCTTATTAAAGTACACACGTCGCAATTCAGGATGGCTCTCTTGGATCTTAGCTTGCAACTCGGCCTCCAAGCTTGTCACAGACATGGAACTGGGATAAGGGAGAAATGACAGGGTTATTACACAGGCAGAGGTGAGAATCAGGATCTAGAAAGAGCATGGAGAAGGCACAGGCGTGGAGATCCCAGGACTGGTACAGTGGGTCTTGTTGGAGAAATGCTTCATACGGCTAGAAAACAAGATGATGTTCCTTTCAAAAAATTGTCACTCATAATGGAAGAAATGCATCTTAAGAACCCAACACCCAACTTTTCCCTCTCACGTTATTAAAAGGTGAAATCTCTTATTGCTGGCAAGAGGGTATGGTGATGACACTCTCAGACCCTGCTGGTGCTGGAAAAACCGTTTGTGGCAATGCCACTTCCTAAGAAAAACAGTATCAATCATTTGCAATGTTCACCATTGATAAAAAAAGATATATGCAGTCAGTGAAATGTATAACATTAATAATTTGCCTGCATTAATGTGCTTTTGTTTACCATATATAATACATGCTTATTGAAAAAATTTCAGAAAATACTAAAATGTACAAAAAAACCCCAAAACATTTATAATCCCACTGAGAGATAACTACTGTTAGTCTTTAAGTGCTTAAGAATGTATTTGAAGGTATTATGGGTATATATATATATATATATATATATATAAAAAAGCTTATTCTTTGAGAGAAACGCATACTCATTAAAGTATAAAGAAAATTGTCCAGAATACCTACCAGAAAAACTGCTAATATTTTGATATGTAATTAGTTTAAAAAAAAATTTGAGGCTGGGCGCAGTGGCTCACACCTGTAATCTCAGAGCTTTGGGAGGCTGAAGCAGGAGGATGTCTTGAGGCCAGCAGTTTGAGACCAGCCTGGGTAACCTAGTGAGACCCAAATTTTTGTATCTATCAAAATAAAAAATAAGACAGGTGTGTTGGTGTATGCCTGTGGCCCCAGCTACTCAGGATGCTGAGATAGGAGGATTGCTTGAGCCCAGAAGTTCAAGGCTGTAGTAAGCTATGACTGTGCCACTGCACTCCAACCTGGGCAAGAGAGTGAGACCCTGTCTCTAAAAAACAATAAAAAAATTGGTATTTAATATAGTTGACATGTGATAGACTGTAAGGTTAAAAAAAAGTCAGGATACAAGTTTATATTTCAAATATGCAAAACAAATTTTAACAATTACGAATATAGAAAAAAGGTAGGAAAAAAAAAATCCCACGATGGCTACTGCTTATGTAGTGGGTCTTTGAGTCATTTTACTCAATGATGACATTGATGATGGTAATGATAATGGCTATGACTTATTGCTCATTTGCTGGGCCAGACATTATGCATTTTAATCCTTATGAAAACTCTAGAAGTCCAGTATTATCATAATTGTACAGGTAAGGAAACCTGAGGTGCAACTGAGATGTTGAAGGCAGATCCTTCTTGATCCCGAAGCCCTGCTATGCCGCCTCTTGGTCCTTCTGTTTTGCCATTGATCTCTAAGTATCTGTAATTACTACGAATGTATGTTAAAGGCCCAAGTCTGATCTTGGAATTAAAGTTATTCAAACCTTGGTGGATGGTGGGGAGTGTTCTCTTTTTTATCTTCCAGGAGAGTTTGTTCAAAATTGGAATAATCTGTTTCTTGACAGCTGGAAAAACTTACCTGTAAAACTACCTGTTTCTTGTGTTTTCTTTGTAGGAGGAAGATTAAATGCTGCTTCAGCTTCCTTAATGACTATCTTGCTTATTCTGACTTTTTAATTTTTCAGCTTTGCTAATATTTTTTCCAGAAATTTGTCTATTTTGCCTGTTTTCAAATCTATTGGTATAATGTTATTATTTTTAATCACCGCTGAATCTACAGTTATGCCTCTTTTTCATTCATATTATTTGTGATTTTCTCTCTCTTTTTGTTTTGATTAATCTCACCAGACAATTGTCTATTTTGTTTCTATTTTCTTTTTTTTTTTTTTTGAGACAGAGTCTCGATCTGTTGCGCAGGCTGGAGTGCAGTGGCCAGATCTCAGCTCACTGCAAGCTCCGCCTCCCGGGTTCACCATTCTCCTGCCTCAGCCTCCCGAGTAGCTGGGACTACAGGCGCCCGCCACGTCGCCCGGCTAGTTTTTTGTATTTTTTTAGTAGAGACGGGGTTTCACCGTGTCAGCCAGGATGGTCTCGATCTCCTGACGTCGTGATCCGCCCATCTCGGCCTCCCAAAGTGCTGGGATTACAGGCTTGAGCCACCACGCCCGGCCTATTTTGTTTCTATTTTCAAAGAACCAAGTTTTCACTTTGTTGATCCTCTACTCTTTCTGTTATTTATTTCTGATCTTAATCTCCTTCCTTCCTTCTTTTCTGATGTTTATTCTTTTGTGCTTTTTTTAAAGTTAAGTTGGACATTTAGTGCATTGATTTTTATCCATTATTCAAAATATAAACATTTAAAGCTATAAATATCTCTCAAAGCAACACATTTGCTGCTTCTCAAAAATGTTAATAAAGAATGTTTTCATTATCACTTGTTCACATGGGAGATGGGCAACTGTGGCGCATTCATACAATGCACTATGATACAACAATAGCAACGAATGGACTACAGGTACACGCAATAATGTAGATGAATCTTAGTTCTGATACTGAATAAAAAGAACAAGTACTAGAAGACTATATATCTTATGATAGTGTGACACCCTTGTCTAACAAGTTCCTAAGAAGACAAACTAAAGACACATACACAAATATAAAATGCAAGAGCATGAAATTCAGTATAGTGGTTAAATCTGCAGGGGAGGCAGGGACACAGGTTGGGAGGAGTCTATAAGATGTAACTTATTGGAGATAAATATACATATAAATATATATATATATATATATTTTTTTTTGAGATGGAATCTCACACTGTTGCCCAGGCTGGAATGCAGTGACGTGATCTTGGCTCACCACAGCCTCCACCTCCTGGGTTCAAGTGATTCTCCTGCCTCATTGGGCACCGAATTTGTGGATGTTCATTATATTACTAGTATAAATAAAATAAAAATAAGGAAAACAGGGTCATGCTTGGATCAATGAGGATACTATATTACAAGCCAAGGAATATTATTAATCCTACTCTATGAAACCGAGGAGCCAGGGACCTAAAGAAGCCAAACATACAAACAATGTATAAACAATAAAACAGAGTAAGAAGTTATTTTAAAATACAGTAAAACAAAAGACCATTGGTTTCACAAATGTAAAACCACACGCTTTCTGAGGGCCTTGACCTGAGGACACTAGTAGTTACAGAAAGCTTTTCATTTCTACACCTAGAGTTTAAATGAATCTTAAAAAATAAATGTTAGACTATATATATTTTTTTTCTCGCAGCACTCAAAGAAAATCAAGGCCAAAGTAGAAAGTTTCTCTATGGGTTTTCAAATCTAAAATCTTTTCAACCTGAAAATAATTACAGCTACATTTCTTAGGCGTTTCCTTGGTATCAGGCACGCCCCTCGGCATTTTATGTGCTCGAAGTCTAAATTGCTAAATCAAGGTCAGCTGCTGAACACCAGCGTTCATAAGCCCACATACTATAGACATGGACATTCTCAGGTTGAGCCCCAAGACTCTGGGGTTTGTGCAGTTAAACAGGTATCATTATCCCACTGTAGAGATGAGGAAATTCATCTGAATCAGGCTCCCAGAGCAAGTTCTGAAGGTCCTGCCCTCTTCACGGGGGGCTCCTCAGCAGGCCCAAGGTGATAAAGGGCTCCTGTCCATGAGGTTTAAATGTCTATTCAAAAACAGCGGGGTCGGAGACAGAGTGGGAGAGCAGATACAAGGTGGAGTTCTCCATCAGGTAGAGGCATGTGACCGCATTAGTTCTAGAACAGACACTTCATCCAAAACCGACTCCGCAAGGCTAGGGGATTAAAGACCGTATGTTCGGGACCTACCGGCCCACGAAGGAAAGGGTATTACCATGGCAAGGGGCCTGATAACACAGAAAACGACAGACAACAAAATGCCGCCGCTTTGCATGTTGGTGTCAGGTCAAGAGCAGGCTGGAGACCTGATGTTGAAAATGCCGATTTAATGCCAGTTAGTCCTGTTCTCACATCACAGGCAGGATTCAAGGGCAGCTTGTGATGAAAGGCATGCACGAGAAAGCTTTTAAGGCAAAAAACTAAGTGGGAAGAAGGGAAGCAAATATACCAACCACCTAAGCTAAGTGCATATAATTGCTGTCCCTGGGGGCGGAACTTACATCCTATCATATCTGTATTACAGATGCATTTGCCAATGGATTGGACCATATTTTAAATTTTCATAAAAGCAAATTTGCACCAGAGTTAATCTGATTCTTATAAAAGAATAAAGCGTTTTAAAATTTAATGGAAGGGGGTAGAAAAGAACTGGGTACATCTGAAATTAGGCAGATGTGGGTTTGATTTCTGCCTCCATCCCTTCCTTTTAGAGACCCTGGCTTCAGTATCTTTTGAGTCTCAACTTCCCTGCCAATGAAATGGAATAATGGCACCTGCACCTTCCATTGGTTTTTAGGATTAAAACTCATGATTATTCTGAAGAATAACAAATACAAATACATACCTTTTCTGAGGAAACAGGGCACAACACAGGGGTGTAGCAAACACCAAACTTAAAAAAAAATACAAAAAAAGGTCAGACCATTTTAAATGGTTAACTTTTCAGATTATTTTTCTATTTTACAACAATCCCTTCTTTCTTCAGAGCATTATGTTCTGTGTTGTCTAACAAAAATAAGTCCTGTTTGTGTAAGTTTTATTACCTAGGATTGCCAAAATAATGGAAAAATCACAGAGATAAAACGATTTAAAAAAGAATCACATGAATAGCCCCCATGTTGTAGGTTCCTCTAAAGACAGTTTACTTCTATTTAATTATCTGGGGCCATGCATTCCAGACGTTCTGAGATGGCTCATTTTCAAAATTTGTATCCCATATTACCCAGTCACCTTTCATACGCTGTGTATTTATATTTTAAAAAGAAATTAATTATGTAAAAGTAATTTCTACTCACCAGAAGCCAACTAACCCAACTTGAATGGGTGCGTTCATCCACGGGAACCTCTGCGTTGAGAAATAAATGACTTTGAATACTTTTCATACAGGGTCTTAGAGACAATTTCTTGTGATTAACTGGAAGGAACCTCACCATATTTCAAGATCCAGATAGAAGGTGGTTAGTGAAATTTGGGGGAAACGCTGCAACAACGGTGTTAGCCTAACTTCCTGTAGCCTTCTTTGATCTGTAAATCAGCACCCACGCAAAGATCAAGTGGCTTCTGTTTTTTCCCACATCCCCCCATTTAATCTGAGCACTGCCTGGGTATATAGTGGAGGTGGGGAGATAGCTGTCATTTAATTGTAACGTATCCCCTGGCTGAGGAGATAGGATAGCCTGGTGCCAAGGTCTCAAGTCTCTGCCCTTCCGGTTGGTTCCTGACTGTGGGGAAGCACAGGCAGAGTGTAGCCTCTCCAAGCTTCCGTTTCCTTGTTATGGTGCAAAATGAACATCATTAACAGCTTCCTAAAAGTGTGCGGAGGAAGATGCCAGATCACATTCATGAAGCACCTAGTATAGTGGCTGGAATATACCAGAAACCCAACAAATGCTCACCATCCCTCACCCCACTTTGCACCTCGTCTTTTTGGTTTTAGTTGCTGTCAGTATGGTTAAAACTATTTCTAGCATAAAACATTTTTGCTAGTCACACTTTTTTTTTTTTAATGGAAATGAACAAGTTGGTTGGTCTTTTGGAGAATAAATGCTGTTAGATTTTTAGTTTTAAAAAAGGAGTGGTACTTCAATACACAATATAAAGAGTGATGAGATATATGGTTATATAAATAGGGCCACAGAAATCACTGCAACCAAGGTGGTGTGAGCTGGTTGTAATGAAATCAGCCAGCGTAGTTAGGAGTCAACACAAGCTGTTAGAAGACAACGTGCATGGGAGGCGTACCCTGGTCCCCAAAGAGACTCCTCTGGAGAAAAGGTTCATCAGGGTTGGCGTAAGAGGGGAAAGGGATGGATTAGAGAGGAAGGGAGAAGCATCGGCAAGGAAACTGACCCCTACAGGTTACACAGAGGGGTCTCTCTCCTCAAAAGACAGAACGAGGCTGGGCGCGGTGGCTCAAGCCCGTAATCCCAGCACTTTGGGAGGCCGAGACGGGCGGATCATGAGGTCAGGAGATCGAGACCATCCTGGCTAACACGGTGAAACCCTGTCTCTACTAAAAATACAAAAAAACTAGCCGGGCGAGGTGGCGGGCGCCTGTAGTCCCAGCTACTCGGGAGGCTGAGGCAGGAGAATGGCGTCAACCCGGGAGATGGAGCTTGCAGTGAGCTGAGATCTGGCCACTGCACTCCAGCCTGGGTGACAGAGTGAGACTCCATCTCAAAAAAAAAAAAAAAAAAAGACAGAATGAAAAGGAAAACACTATCTTTGGCAACCGTCTCTGTTTGATGGTGAAGGATTGTCATAAGGAGATGCTAAATACTCCCCTAGCACTTCCTATCCAGGTGACATCTGGGCTGGGACAGACTTGGTGATGGGAGGGTAGGCATAGTACTGAGCGAGAGCCTGTTCATGGATGAACGTGAACCTGTGAGAGCAGCCACCTCATTTTAAGTAGACTCTGGTCTGCAGCAAACTGGGCTAATCTGTTAGCCAAAAGAGAGCAGCTGTGTGCCACCTTGGAGGCGGGCATGTGCAAACTACGTGCTGACTGTGGCTCACGCAGAGGGTTTTGATGGAAAGGCTCCTCGCACAGACAAGGCTCCTAGACAATTACAGTATCCTGCCAAAACCCAACCTGATACCATGTCTTCTTCCAGCTCCTACCCCAGCATCCCATCCTGCCTTATTCATCCCTTCCTCTCCATCAGAAAGTCAGATACAACATTCGTCAGCTGGGATGCTGGTGTTTCACTAGATATTCACAAAATGTCTCAAGGTAGAGACATATCATACCTAACAGAACTGTGCAAACAGAGGGTGTTTAGATGAAAAGTCTAAATGAGTTAAAGACAGTAATTATATGTTTAAAATATATATATATATATATTTTTCAATGAAGTAAAAAGCTCAAAGTTAGGCTGGGCACAGTGGCTCATGCCTGTAATCCCAGCACTTTGGGAGGCCGAGGCGGGCAGATCATGAGGTCCAGAGATCAAGACCATCCTGGCTAACATGGTGAAACCCCATCTCTACTAAAAATGCAAAAAATTAGCCAGGTGCAGTGGTGGGCGCCTGTAGTCCCAGCTACTTGGGAGGCTGAGGCAGGAGAATCGCTTGAACCCGGGAGGCGGAGGTTGCAGTAAGCCGAGATCGTGCCACCGCACTCCAGCCTGGTGACAAAGCAAGACTCGGTCACACACACACACACAAAAGGCAAAAAAAGAAAAACCCTTAAAAGTTAATGACTCTAAATTCTCTCTCCCTCCATGATCTTTTTCTAATAGCTTTATTGACATACAACTGCACATATTTGAAGTGTGTAAGTTCTGACATCTATATGCAGCTGTGAAGCCATAAGCACAATCAAAATAATGAAAATATTTACCACCCCGAATGTTTTTCTTGCTCCTGTACCCTTTGCAGTTCCTCCCTCTTCCATAAACCCTGCACCCCATTATATGGCAACCTCTCATCTTTCTGTCACTAGATTTAGTTTACATTTTCTAGGACTCGATATACAGTATCTATTCTTTTGTGTAATTACTTTGAGACCCCTTCATGTTGTGTGTAGCACTAGTGTGTTACTTTTTATTGCTGAGTTAAGTGTTCCTTTGTATTCACAAGGTGTTTATCCATTTTCCTTTTGTTGAGCAATTTGAGCTGTTTCTAGTTTTTGGCTACCACAAATAAAGTTGCTATGAACATTTGTCTTTCATGGACATGTGCTTCTATTTTTCCTAGGTAAAGAAGTAGGAAAGAAAAGGCTGGATCACAGGGCAGCATCTGTTTAACTTTGTAAGAATCCGCCTCAATATTTTCTCACATGACTGTACCGCATTAATTCTCACCAGCACTGGGGAAGGTTTCAGTTCTTCCATTTCCTCACCAACACTTGTTATGATTAATCTTTTTAGTTTTTGACATTCTAATAAGCGTTGAGTGGCAGCTCATGTGGTTTTAATTTAGATTTCCCAATGACTAAAGATACTAAGCATTTTTTAGGTGCTTGAGAACTGTATGTATTTGGTAAGGTGTCTGTTCAAACCTTCTGCCCAGCTTAAGGGCTGAGGATCCTTTATGTATTCTGGACACAAGTCCTTTATCACATACATGCCTTGTAAACATTTTTTCCCATGCCGTTTCTTCTCTTTTCATTTTCTGTGTAGTTTTAAGAACAGAATTTTAAAAATCCGATGAAGTCTAATTCATCAATTTTTCTTTCATGGGCTGTGCTTTTTGTGTTGAGTCCAATAAGTCTTTGCCTAGCCCTAGTGTTCTACTGTATTTTCTTCTAGAAGTTTTATAGTTGTAGACTTTTACATTTAGATTCTATGAACCACTGAGAGTTAATTTTTATATATGATATAGTCAATTCCTTACACATTGCCTACATCCCAGCCAACCTCACCATCCACAAATCTCCAACAATTCCTGCTCTGTGTACTTGCTGGGCTTCTGCAGAGCGTGTGGCCCTCACCCCGTCCTCTTCAAAGAAGTCTCTGCTCACCTACACCAGTTGGGTAAGATACCTCCTATGCGCTCCCTCTGTGCCCCAAACTTTAAACACTGTGTATTTTCACAATCTGTCTTGCGCCTCTTCCCTATATGCTCCCTGAGAGCAGGAGTCACATCCTCTTTCTGGGACTCTAGTGTCTACCACATCGCTTGGCATAAACAAGCATTCAGCAAAGGGCTGTTGAAAAAAAAACATGAATGAACAAATAAATGTTACATTCCCATTCAACTAGCAGTCCTGAAAGCCTACTGAGTAGACACAGCAGTCCAAATTTATAAAAGGGAATATAAAAGAATTAGAACTTAAGGAATAAGAACTAGCATAGGACCCAAACCATATCAATTTCGCTCCCAATGAACGTGCCATTAAGAATGACCCAAGTGTAAAGAGACAATGGAACTATTCTTCAAGAACACTGTTCACAGAAGCACCAGATTTTAGGCAGCGAACTTTTTGGTTTACTGCAAAAATTTCCGTGAGTCACCTGCCTACAGCTGATGCCTTTTTTCCCAGCTCTCCACTTGGGGAGAGATAAGGCGTGGGGGGATGGATGAGTCATACTGAATGCTCCCCAAGCATCATCGTTTAAAAAAGCCCAGAATGTTCAATTAATTTCTTGTTTGCGGAGGAGTCTGGTCATTTCTAAGGTAAAAGCCCAGATGAGTACATCCTTGCAGAGGAGGCACACCTGGCCCTGGGGCAGTGGGAACAAGCGGAAGGCCAACCAAGGTGAACACCACCGCATGGGTATCATGAGCTGCCGAGGAAGTGATCTCTTCAGCCTTTGCGGAAGGGGCACGGTGAAGCCTGCCTTCACAATAGAATCTGAAAGTGTTTTGAACATGGAAAAGTAGGGATTTTAATATAAGCTGCCTCTGTGTCATAAGCAATGACTGTACTATCATTTCTGTCCTACGGTACTCTCTGCATGGGTGAAATGCAACACTGACGTATACCAGCAACCATGAACTTGGGGAGTGGTAGGTGTGCATGGGTACCTTAACAGTATTTAGCCATTAGTTTTTCAGAGCAATTATCTCTCATTGAGGTGTGAAGGACTACAGCTACAACCAGGCCCCCTTGTAGCCACTGAGGTGCCAGGACTGAGCCATGAGCTGTCCTGATCATCTCTCTGGACCTTCATGTGGGGTTCTGAAACCAGTGGGCCCTTCCATGTGGGGAGTGGGGCAGGTAGGGGGCTTCGGTGGGAAAAGTAGGTGAGGCGACACACTTCCAAATGATGATCAAAGGGTACGATATCAAGCAAAGCTAAAAAAAACCACAACTTAAGATGAAAGTGGGGAGAACACAACAGTTATTCATCTTATCATTGTGTAACAGCCTGGAACAATGCGGCAATGGTGGGCTAAGATGGGGCTAACTGCTTTTATCATTTGCCAGCTCCTTCGCATGAGAAAATGCCAGGAAAATATCTACAGAAATTTCCATCTGTCACAGCAAGAAACTTATGCAACATGCCCAACTGTCTTCTGTTCAGTGTTTGTCACTGAGATGAGAGGAACTGTGGTAACTGTTCCCAAACTGAGACCCCATGAAGCTGCTACTCTGAATGATTTTTTCATTCCTGATAGGATGACTACTGACTTGTACACATATCATTCCAAATTCACATCATCCCTTCATTTTTACCCAGCCAGGCATCCAATAGATGACTGTGTGTGTAACTGAGTTAAAACCTCTCAAAAGTAGCAGTCTTTATTTACAAAAAGCTTTTTCAAATATCTGAGATTAGAAATCAAATCTTCCTGGGAACATCTTTTTATTTACGTAAGTGCCCAGGAGAAAGTGGCCTTCAAATTCTATACTGTTTAGGTAAGAAATACTCTGTACAGTTTGAAATCTAAAAGGAAATAAAAAGGGTTGAGAAAATGACAAAAGAACTACAGCTTACCTTCAAAAAGGCTTTCTTTTCCAAAGTGTTCATAATGAATGGAGGGATGGCTGCAAATAAAGACAGATCCACTTAAATCTTTATTTAATGTCAATTTTCAGCTTACATTTTTTTTTTTCAACCATTTAACAGAAAACTTCTGTCACTTTTAGGCTGTTTCCACTGTCACAGTAAAAACAGTTTGTAGTAATTCTTTAAATTATTACATTTGAATTTATTAAATTGAAAACTGTTCCTGTTTTCTAAATTTTTGAAAAGTCATATCACATCCTCTGCCAGCCAGATCATTTTATAATCTTGAAAATAACTTTACTTTTAGGTTTAAATAGGCAAAAATAAAAATATCAAGAACTTTTTCTTCCAGTATTAATAAAACAAAGTGCACAAGGCAGGGAGGATGGTGTAAAGAATCCTGCCTTGGAGTCAGGCAGAAACTGCTTCCGTACAGACTAGACCAGGGGTCCCCAATCCCTGGGCCATGGACTGGTTTGGATCTGTGGCCTGTTAGGAACTGGGCCGCACAGCAGGAGGAGGGCAGCGGGCAAGTGAATGAAGCTTTAGCTGTATTTATAGCCACTCCCCATTGCTTGCATTATGCTTGCGCTCTGCCTCCTGTCAGATCAGCGACCGCATTACATTCTCACAGGAGCCCGAACTCCACTGAGAACTGCACATCCAAGGGATCTAGGTTGCCCGCTCCTTATGAGAATCCAGTGCCTGATGATCTGTCACTGTCCCCCATCACCCCCAGATGGGACTGTCTAGCTGCTGGAAAACAAGCTCAGGGCTCCCACTGATTCGACATGATGGTCAGTTGTGTCATTATTTCATTATATATTACAATGTAATAATAATAGAACTAAAGTGCACAATAAATTTAATGTGCTTGAATCATCCTGAAACCATCCTCCTGACTCCCGGTCCATGAAAAAATTGTCTTCCATGAAATGGGTCCCTGGTGCTAAAAAGGTTTGGGACCGCTGGGCTAGACCACTTGCTAGCTGGGTGACCCTGGAGAAGTTACCTAACTTCTCTGAACTTCAGTTTTCTGTTTTCTTTTTCTATAAAATGGGGGAAATTGGATACAATAATGCATGTAAAACACTGGGTATGTGGTGGACAGCATTTGTTCATTTGCTGACAACTTTTATCAGACTAAACTGTCATATCCACTACTTCAATACGTCAATTATTCTTATAAATTGCACTGGGACAGAAAGATTGTATTTCTCCTCTGGGGACTAAATAGTGTTTAAAATAGCCAAATCACTAGAAATGGATTTGATGGGCTGGGCTGGCTGAACTCTTAAGAGGAGTGAGGCAATTCAAACCAGAAAAGACCACAATCAAAAGCAAACCCAGGGCCGGACATAGTGGTTCACAACTGTAAACCCAGCATTTTGGGAGGCCAGGCTGGGCGGATCATTTGAGCCCAGGAGTTCTAGACCAGTTGGGCAATATGACAAAACCCTGTTTCTACAAAATATATAAAAATGAGGTGGGTGTGGTGGCACATGCCTGTAGTCCCAGCTACTTGGGAGGCTGAGGTAGGAGGATCACCTGAGCCCAGGGAAGTTGAGGCTGCAGTAAGCCATGATCACAGCACTGCACTCCAGCCTGAGGGACAGGGCAATGCCCTGTCTCAACAACAACAACAACAACAACAACAACAACAACAACAACAAAACAAACCCAGGGCAGAAGCTGGAGCTGCAACCTCGATTCCAGCAAATCTGTAAATCAGGGCTCAGCAGGCACACCGGGGTGGGTTCCATAGCCTCCTCTTAGGTTAGTGACAAACGTGCTGGTCCCTGGACTCAGGGGATGCTTTGCCCATGTTTCAGGACTGTGGCTATGCAGCCACCCCTACAGAACACATTAGCCTCAGACAGGGCACCAAGGCACTCCTGTATGAAATCAGATAATAGCAGTTTTCCCCCAATTTGCCGGAATGTGAATAGAATGTTCCTCAAAGTTTTCCTTCATGCACTTTTCTTCAACTTTTGTTGCCTGCTCTGCCTGCCTGCTAACGAGCAGTCACAGTGACAAAGGGAATTTAAAAACCTCCAGAAAGTATTAACGGATGACTTGACAGCAGCTGGTGAAGTATACTTCATTGGCGAGCTTCATTTTAATTGCCAAGTGTTGTTTGCGTTCAGTTTAGATGATGAAAATGAAACATACTAATTTCTGTTTGTTTTCTGTGAAGAGCACTCTAACTCCCAGGCCCTCTGATTTCTCAGTCTGAGAACTTTCTTTAGGCCCCGGTCTGAAGATAGCTTTAAGCAGCCTTAGGGTGGACTAGAGAATCTCAGCAGAACTAAATACAATGTAGAGTTTCTGTTTCTGGTCATGCTGATCCCAGCCTCTATAGGGAAAACTGACTAGTTGCTTGGCACACAATTTATCAATAGCTGCTCTAACCATTCCAATTTGCTCCATCAATTCCTTCTGGTCAAATTCCTGCTGTATGGCCCTGGTCCAGCCCATCACTGCCTCTTGCCTGGATTACCGAGGCAGCCTCCTGGACAGCCTCCACTGAACATTCTCGTTCCCCTTCAGCCGATTCTCAATCCACCACCCAGAGTCACACAAATAAAACCTAAGTCAGACTGTGCTGCTCCTGTATCCAAAACCCTGCCTGGCTTCTTACCTCTCAGACTAAATCCCAAGTGTGAAATGCCAGGGCCGCCATCCATGCTCTGCTGTCTGTGGCCTCCTGACTACCTTCCTACTGCTCCCCACCCCTCCCACTGTGCCCTAGCTGCACCTGCACCCATAATGCCTGCAACACACCAGGCAAACTCCTGCCTGTGGTTCCCTCTGCCAGAATATTCATCCCCGATACCCACTTGGCTCACTCCCACACCTCCACCTAGTGCTCTTCCCGGCTGCCCTACCTCCACCCCCACATGCCCTAGCCCCCTACCCCCTTAGCCCTCATCACCACTGCACATACTATAACTTTATTTACTTGTTTATTTTCTGCCACCCCCACGGGAAGGCGATTTCCACTAAGAGGCATGATATTTGTCTTTGTTTTCTGGTTCACAGATCTGTGAACGCTTGTTCAACCTGTACTGGAATAAATGACAAAGTCCTGCTAACCCATGCCAGGGGCTGCCATGAGAATCCTGGACACGACGACTTGTGTGATGGCTTGTTTCGCAGCGTTCGCTGACTCCCCCAAGCGGTTCCCATTTTCATCTGTGACAGGAATGCCAACTTTGAGTTCCCTGCAGAGCAAAACACATACAGAGAGCTCCACCAATGCCTTCAAGAAATGTCCCGAAACAGTACGATGTTGGGAAAGATCAAGCCTCTACTTAATTAAAATACCCACTCAAGTGTCATTTTTTGGTACTGACACATCTTTTTTTTTTTTTTTTTGAGACAGAGTCTCACTCTGTTGCCCAGGCTGGAGTGTAGTGGTGCTATCTCTGTTCACTGCAACCTCCGCCTCCCAGGTTCAAAGCGATTCTCCTGCCTCTACCCGAGTAGCTAGAATTATAGGTGTGCGCCAGTGTGCTGGCTAATTTTTGTATTTTTAGTAGAGACGGGGTTTTGCCATGTTGGCTGGGCTGGTCTTGAATTCCTGACCTCAGGTGATCCACTTGCCTCGGCCTCCCAAAGTGCTGAGATTACAGGTGTGAGCCACTGCGCCTGGCAGACACATCTATTTTTAAATGCCATGGACAAGTTTAATCCTCCTTTGATAGAAATAAAACTAAAACAACCTAGTAAACTTTTAAAACCTTTTTCAGTAACAATACGATTCGAAGGGTGGATATGCTAACTTCAATCTATGCTCATGTGCAAATTTGAGCAACTTTCCAAATGAGAAACAGACATAACACACCACATTATTAAGTCAACAAACTTAGTATGCTGACATGGAAAGTCACTCGCACATGGCCCTATTGTATATTTATTAACTACATTTACTAACACTAAGTATAACTTCTACGGTTACCCCTGTTTTTTGTTATTCATTCCAAAATGCTTTTGTTGTCCTTTCTTCTCCTTTAATTTTTGCCAGTTCTAAAACAATACTTCCAAAGATACAGAATAATGTTACTTTAAGCTCCAAAAGAAAATTCTGGAGGGAAAAAAAGGAATCTAGTTTAGAGAATAAACTTTCTTTGGATAGACTTTGTCTAACCCAAGCACAACTCAATGTAAGCTTGAGATATATCTTTTAAACTTTTTATTATACAGACACAGAAAGACTATTCCAGCTCAGCCCCCTCCCCGCACTCCTCAGTCTGCTTCAATAATCAGTAACTCATGGCAAAGCTTGTTTTATCAACACACCCATCCTCATCCCCAACCCCAGATTATTGTGAAGGAAATCCAAGATCTCACCTAATTTCACCTATACATATTAAAACGAATATTTTAAAGTTTCAACAAAGCGAATTATTACAAGAGTCTCCCCCGTCAAGCACACGTCCCTACTGAGAGTGCATATTCGTCTTACCTTTGCCTCATTAATGGAATATTAATGCAATTAGCAGCAGCTACGGCAGCAAAGGGAACAAAACGTCCTATCAGTGGTGAGACATGCTGCAGAGGAGAAAATTTCAAAAGTTTTATCTTATTTTTCCTGTACTAGTGCATGGAAGTAACTTATTTCTTCTTGAAAACTCTGAAAAGTGCAGAGTCCTATTTGCATAGAAACTCAGGCCAAGAATACTTTCAAAATTTTCCTGGCAGTATTTGTATGTTTCCCACACGGGTGTGCTGGGACCGTGCAAGCTTCTAAGGCATTGTAGCTAAGTGTGGTTGCAGGAGGATGGGCTTTGGAGTGCCGAGACAGAGATGCTCTTACCTCTCTTCAGAGCTGTGGCCTGCGGCACACTGCCCACTACAATGCCTCTGGAGGGCTGTCAGGATGGTGAACATTTAGCACTTTGTACACAGAGCCAGGCCCAGACCACAGTCCTGGTAGGTGTTATCGGTGACAACTCTTCCCAAAGTTATTGGAAAATATAACTAAAATACGCAGTTGAAGATAAGGACTATAACAAAAAAGCCATATGACTTGAACTATTTTAAGAAATAATAGAGGGATTTAGAGCCAGACAGATGATAACAAATTAAGCAGCTTTATTATGGAAATAAAAATCTGAGTACCTTGGTCAATGCGTTGAGTCCCAGAGCTGTTGCTACGGCACCAGTTGTTGCAGAAACGTAAGCTGTTCCCAACTCACTGAAAAGAAAAAAGGATATCGTGTAGACAACGAGGGCATGTCAGGAAACTGGTGCAACATTATTTGAAGAAATAAAAGGGAAATATAAAAGAGAATGATTCAGAATGAAGAGTCTACAAAACAACATTATCACTCCACAAATAGGGGAATCTAGAGAAAAAGCAAGCAGACCCGTAAAAAAATGGGATTCTTCACACGTATCTTGACTGTAACTCCAAAAGCAGACACGTATTCTTTGAGGTGAGGTGGTTAAAATACATAAATAAATAAACATACAGACTTTGTATTCATGGAAAGGAGGGGAGCTGTGTGCTGCGTGTAGGAAGCTATGAATACAGGGGAATGCATATTGGGCTAAATGTGTGGAGCATATTTGTTTAAAATACTTCTCAAAATATTAATATACACACTGAAAGCAAAAACGAAGTGCTGCCATTTAAAAAATGATATCTTAACTGTATAAAAATACTAAGTCTTATCGTCCAAAAACTATAAAGCCCAAGCAATTCTCTCTTAAAAGAAATTTTAATTGCGATAAACACCACTGGGTTACAGAGTTCAAGATGTTCCATATGACAACTTTGTTCCATATGACAACAGTAGAAGAATACGGGTTGTCAAAAGCAATTTTAAGTGATAAAAAACTTTTCTTTCAAGTATAATACAATTACACTAACTAACATTTGTGGTTAACTAATCTTGTTAGCCTATTTTTCTTTTTAACAGGTGACAAAAAATTAAACTCATTGCTTTCTTTTGGGCTCCACAGATGAGCTATTTTAAAAACATATCAGATACAAAGGTCACACCGCCATGGTCTCCCCTTGATTTCTGCAGAGACCACACTTTGTCGCCTCTACTTTTAACGTTGGTGTCTGTCGACTCAGGCAGGGTAGATGGGGGAACAGCCTGTCACTTATCAGAGGCCAGGCTGGTGCTGCCTGCTGTGTGTTCTATAGGGCCATGAGCTTCAGGTTGAGAAGGAGGTATCATCCTATCAGTACCTCCAAAGCCATGAGTAACGTCTGAGAAGGCAGGCTGGAAGAAGACAGTTTTCTTGATAGAGAGAGAGAAAAAGAAACACTTGACTTTTTTGAAAAAAAGCTACAAAAGAAGATGCTACATAATATTCGGAACAATATAAAAATGTGTACACATACGCTTTTTTAAATAGGAGAGTATCACCACTTAATAAAATGAAGGTTGGAGAACTGCGGACAGTGGTCAAATCTCATAGCCTTACTTGACAGTGAGGGGTGCGTCTCCACTTCTGTTGGTGTAATTGACGACGGCATTGAAGGACTGGTTAATCCACTGCCAGAACAGCACAGCCGGCGTAGTCCTAAAACAGAGCCATCCGTCACATACCCACCATCACCGAGACCACTGTCAGAACAGCACAGCCGGCGTAGTCCTAAAACAGAGCCATCCGTCACATACC